>NW_005054341.1:1432428-1453213 GCF_000277835.1 Geospiza fortis | reverse complement strand
ATGCCTCCATAATTCTGTCTCCCAGGCAAACCATGCAGAGATGGGCAATCTTTGCCATCTGGTTCTGGAAACTCCAAATCCTTGCTGTGAAATCTTTGCTCACAATGCAGCTCTTGGGGCATCCCTTCAGCAGCAGCAAAACTTGGGCATCCCTTCACACACCAATCGAGAAGAATTCTGGCAGAAGGAATTCTGCCAGGAGTAGCCAGACTTGGTTCAAGATATGGAATGTACACTTGTATCTAATGAGATACACCAGAGTTTCCAGAGGCTGAAGTGCTGCTTGAGGGAGAAGGGGTGGGATTGAACTGTTGCTCAGTTGGCTGGAATAAAGGCTTTCGAGCAACAAGGGGAAGGCTTGGAGGAAGTTCAAATCAGGGTCATTTGCTTTTTGTAACAGATGAATGTGGAATCCCATGAAGCCTGGTACTCTGGAGCATGGAAATTCACAGCTCCAGTAAAGCCCCCGTGGAGGGACAGCAGTTTAGCACTCAATCTTCCTCCCCAAAGAGACAGGGTTTGAATCCTCAGTCAGGAAACTCCATTCCTCACATGGCTTGAGCCTACAGGCCAAAATACCAGGCAATGTGTGCTGGATGGGAAGATTTCAGGCAGAAGAACAACACTAGCAGGTCAGGGAGAAAGATTGCAAGGGCTTTGCAGGCCAGGTGAGCACTGCAGCAAGAGTTTTGTTTGCACAAGTATTTACATGGGCTCTCTCCATGACTCCATCCACCCTCTCCCTCATCTCCCAGCTTCCTGGGGAATGATACTGTGGATTACAAGGAGCATCACTGCACACATGAAATAAGAAAAGAACTGCTTTGAATGCTCCTGAACCCTTTGTTTCAACCCATCATGACCTGTAGGTTCTGCCTTATGCCACCTGCTATCCCTCTCCTAATAGACTTTGCTTTACTTAACCCACTGTAAAAATGACCATAATATCTACTGATTGTATGAAGTTTTGGGGTCAGCAATGAATACTGAATACATTATTACTGCTTTTCCTCTCTATAGTTTGTGGTTCAAAACAGACAACCCATTCTTTCTCAATTTGCAATTATTTCAAACTGAGGTTGGCATTACAATCAAAATTCATAAGATATCTCCTCATTTGAAACCTATTTTCCAATTAAACAAAATGTCACTAAGAAAACACACCTTTAATGCAATGCAGTGCCCAGATTAAACAAAATAAATGAGGCACCTTTCTGAATATGTTTTTAAATTCAATTCCTCCTTAAGGCTGGGACCTGCCATGCTTAACTTTCAGCAGTTTCCAAGTCTGCAGAACCACTGAAATAGTATTTCTCTTACCTAATTATAATAAATCTCCCCTCTCAAATAAGACATAAATAAGTCTCATAAAATCTTCACCAGGGACATGATATTTTGAAAATCAGAATGTGACAGGGTTTGTTTGGCAGGGTTTTGGAGGATTTTTTTTTCCAATATGGTTTGGGCATTGTACTTGTAAATTATTCTTATTTGGTCAGTGATATCACCTTGGTACCACCTGAAAACCTGCATATCCTGCCCAGCTGGCTGCACCCACCACAGCAGCCCAAGAAAATAGAGCAGATCAGAGACTATGAAACCAGACATGATTCAGGAGGTGAGGAAAAGAATAGAAAGAAAATTATCCATATGAACATGAAGCAGAGCAGAGGAAAAGCCTAAATTAAGATCTTGATCAGCTGACTCCTGGCCCAGTTTTCTATGAGACAACTCCAAGAACTATCTCATGTTTTCCCATAATGGCTCAGGAGGCTGAAAATATTGTCCAAAGGAAGGTCTCATAGTGCTGCACACTGAGTCAGACACAAACCAGAGGAATGTCACATTTATTGATTTAGCTGGAATATGCAGAGATTTTAAGGGTATTGACCTTTTTTATGGCAGCAGTTTTATCCTTTAAAAACCTGCTGCTGTTCCTGAAAGAGCCAGCAACTTTTCTCATCCTTCCAGTCTTACTCTCACACACTGGAAAAAGAAAGGATGTGTTTTAGAGGGATTGAAAAGGTCAGAGAAACAGAAGAACAGTAAAAATGGATGAAAGTGGAAGTTTGTTCCTAAACCAAGATGTGACCTTCACTTGAACAAGGCTGAATTTTTCAAGTTTCTATTCATTTTCAGGGGTTTCCCTGTAGCATGTAAAAAGCCTGGAACTACATTAAATTTTCAAAGGAAACTTTCCTGAGCTTACACTGGATGGGCAAACGTGGTCAATAGGCTGCTCCTGAGCCCCAGCGCAAGGCCTTGCCTCAGCTGCTCTAATTCCACAGCTTGCAGCAAGAAGGGAGTGAGAAGAGGGAACCCACCCAGTCCTGCAATCAAGATTCTGTTTCATCATCACTAAGCCTGCTGGTATTCCTGCCAGAAGCCAAAACCACCCCACTGAGCTGCCTGAAAAAAGGGCGGTCGGTGCTAGAAGAGGATTTCAAACATTTGAGATGGATGAAAGGAAGCCCACGGCCATTAGCACTGTTGGAGACACAATTGTTATTATTAACACCATCTGCAACATGGACGTTTTGGTCTTTGATGAAGGAAAGATGGAGCTGGAGACCACCAGCAGCAGCCTGGAGTGGGTGGAGAGGGGAGGAAACATACCACAGTAGCAGCAGCCCCAGTATTTGGGATCAATGGTGAGAAGGATGGCTCCGAGCAGGATCTGCTTGCTGAGCAGCCATACGTGCTCGTGGGCATTGGACGCTCCACGCACACTTCACTGGGAGCAAGGGGAAACAACAATGCTTGGAGATCTAGTTCTGCTCTGAATTAAGTCCAGCCAGTGTAACAAATCATGCAGAGATTTGTGTCTATCAGCAGCTGGTCAGAAGTCTCAACAGCAATCAGCAAGAGAAAGTGACATTAGCAGAATCTGCAGTGAGACAACGCTCTAGCACCAAAAACTGCATTTGATGCTACTTAAACATCCTGAACATCCTGGTACCAACTGAGGAAGGCAGAAAACCAAAACAAGACACAACATTGCCCATACAATTCACACCAAGGCTGGGCTGCACACAAAGGAGCACACCAACACCATGGCTCGTGTTTCAGGCCTCGGGAGCTCTCTTTAGGCACACAGAAGCTCTAGAACTGCAAAGAGAAACATACATTTGTTCAAAATACAGCAGCCAGCGGTGGCAGGACAGGCAGCATAATCCTCAAACCAGCAGTGCTGCCAAACACTCCCATCTCCTCCCCTCTCCAATGCTAGTATTAACTGCATTGCCTCTGGAAAAGGGCTAATTATGGCTGACCCCACCTTTTCCATCCTGACACTGGCTCAGCAACACCCACAAGATGATGGCACTGAGATATCAACCACAGCTCCCCACAAGCTGCATTTCAAGCCACAGCAAACACCAGCCCCTGAACCCTGTGGGAAGGCACGTGCCCTGACTGATAGGGCAGCTGACAACACTCCATGTTAGGGTACTGGTGGATGTTTTGCTGCCAGATTCCAGCCTGGAGAGGCCTTCTCACTCTCCAGTAAAAAAGCAGGGTCTAGGAAAATTTACTGCAAGACCAAAGTGAACTGGATGCTATAGATGCTAAAAGACTTTATCAGTGTCTTTTCTTCAGAACCAGCTGCTGTTTGGGATAGGCTGGAGGATAGCAGCCAGTAGCAGAGAACTTCTTTTTATTTAACATCACTTTCTCAGTCACTGTCATGAGATCTTTCTGCACCCTTATAAACTGACAGCTTCACTCACAGATCTTGGTATCAGAGGTGATTTACCTCACCTTGCTATTATTTTTTTTAGATCGTGGATGATAAGCTGGACTGCACAAGACTTGGAAAAAGACCTTCATTGGACCATCACGACCTCCTCAAAGCAGCCAAAGATAAACAAGGGCCCTGTATAAATAAGGTCTTGTTTTAGCTGGCCAGTCCTACAGGGTCTTCCATGCCAAAATCCAGGGCTAGAAATGACCTTGTAGCAAAGAAAAATCAGGAATTTTTTACATATGAGGAAGAAAAATGCATAATGTCTCGGTTTTGACATAGAACAAAACTTGTCGTTGGCAGGGGACCCATGTCATTTGTCAGAGGAGTAATTTGTGTTCTTGTGTAACAACAGACGCTAATGGGAAGCACACTCATCGCTCCAGCCCCGCTGGCCACCGGCGGTGCATTTGCATACAACCCCCAGCCTCCGAGGCCTGCCCGGAGCCAAATCACCTGGGCTGAGCCCTCATTGTCCCCTCACCCACCAAAGCCCTTCCTTCCATATGCACCCAGGGTCATCACTTCTCACTTTATTGTCTGGCAATTTCATTCCAGTTAAGTGACAGGGTCCTTGAGGCTGTTTCTGGGCTCATTGCTTTCATTAGCTTTTAAGAAAGACAAAAGCCTGTGAAGCCATGCACTGGATGTCCTGCCAAGAGTCCCTTGGTTTGGGAGCCTCAGGTCCCTCTCAGAGGAAAATTCCCATCAGTCTCATTGCCCGCTGAATCTAACGAGACACTTCATGATTTAAACCTCACCAGCAAAGTTCAACCAAATCTAGTTCACGTTTTCCTGATCCAGAAAGCAGGGAGCCATGCAGAGTGTAGTTTCTTGGCAGTAACTTGAAGAAATAATTTTTTGCCCATTTCACCTGATGCACAGCCAGCCTTGAGCAAGGGTGCAGCGACTCAGTTGTCAAAATTGTCAGGAAAGCAGCCAGGGGTTTTCTCAAGCTCACCTCTCCCCATCACCACTGTTCAGCCTAGTAGCAGTAGCTACATGGGATCTGCTGCCCTCCTGCACATTCCTGTTCAAGCAGCAGCTTTTATTTCACCGCTAACAGGAGATCAGGCAGCAGAATGCTCACTCAGTGGTAGTACCCCCATCCTCTCTAAAGTTTATCAATTCCACTAATTTCCACTTCCTAGCAGAGCATAGCACAATTTAACATTTCACAGGGTCACAGCTTGTCAGCCCAACTCCATCTCAAAAACATTTTAAGTGAGTTTTAGCCAGGTGCTGAGGATTGCATATCGTTCCACACGGAGATTCACGCAGTCCACAGAATGGTAAAGTTGGAAGGGACCACAGTGGGTCACTGAACCTTCCTGTGTGCAGGATCAACAAAAACATTGGCACAACAAATAGGTCAATATTAGAAGACAGCAGTAAGAAGCAAAAAGATATTTAATTCTGTTTTTTGAGAGACTCTCCTTATGAACAACTACAGGAGATGAAAGCTGCTTGAGAAAAAGCTGCTAAGAGTAGAATAGTGACACCTGAACATTTTTTCGCATAGGAGCACACCAGCAATGCCAAAGCAATTAATCTTGGAAATACAGCAAGGGAATTTGCTGTTCTATTAACATCATCTCAGCAGGGAGACTTTGTGGCAATGATCCCAATACCCCTGCAGGTCACTTTTTTTCTGTGTAACACGTGGCACTAAAGGATTTGCTTGTGCAAGGTGCACAGTCCTTCTATTCCATTTAAATCCAGGTCTAGCAGAGCACAGCTGATCAGAGAAGTACTGTTTGCAGAAAGAAAAACTATTTTCTTTCTTTTCCCAGTTTCAAAACCTGCAGTTATGCACTCCATTCAGCAGACTAATGACAAGAACTTAGAAGTATATTTCTGGTTAACTGGCTGAGCACATTCCTGACCAGACCTTTGATTAGCATTTTACATCCCTGTTTCTTCAGTACATGCCTGTTTTCCAGTGCTAAGTTCTTTATACATTTCTAATTTGCTGGCAAGCAATGGAATCCTTTTCCTTTGGTCTTCCCACCTATGTTAAGCTCTACAAGACAAAACATCATAACAGCTCACATCAAGTGTAGACCTAGACCACCTATAGAAGCCAAGAAAAAGCAAAAAAAGCTGAAGAATTGTCCAGAGCTGGCCCACTGTAACTCTGTATTTGTATCAGGATCATCATGTCAGTGTAACATCCTCACTTCCGGAATGCAGCTCATGGGATGCATTCAGGGCCTGCAAAAAGTATCAGTCTTAGGTATTTGCAGTTTCTATGGACCATTGAAAGTTTGAACAGGCAGCTGGAGAAGCCTCTGGAGAGGTTTCCTCTCTAGAGTTTTCTTTTTCTAAAGTGGTCAGTTTGCTTACTTACTATTCATCTGAAAAGCCACAATAATTTAATCAAAGCTGGATAATTTCAAAACCAAAAGATTATCACTTGCATGATACTATACACAAAATCTGTCTGTAGCTTTGGTTCAAAGCATTAAAAATCTGCAGGATATAAATCAACATCATACATGAAGCTCAGCAAGAGATTCATTGAGTAATTATCACAGCAACAATTAGTACAGACAAACTTTGTGCTGTGGGAACTAGAAGAGGCACTGTCGCTGGCCACTCTCTCAACTCAGCCAAAGGAGAGAATGGACTCAGAATAACGTCCAGGGTGGCATGGGGGACTGTAACTGCATTTTTTCCCCAGAGTTATTACATGGAGGCAATTCAGAGCTGCTTGCCCCAAATCCTAAAGCTGCAAGGTCCATCTGCCCCCCGGTGTTCGAGCACTGCTTTGCTAAAACAGCAGCACCATCTCCAGACTGACAGAGGCTGCTTGACTGAGAGGATTATTCCTTAAAGGATATATTCAGCTAGAGCATCATGTCTTTACATAATGGGGTCCAAAAGGCAGAGCTCTCTCCTCCCTCTGAGGTGTCTAGAGGCCTTTCCAAGTATCCTCTTTTTGTGATGGTTTTGCAATGATCTTTTCATTCCATTTGGGACAGGAAGCTTTTGTGGTTTTCCTTCTCTGTTTAAAAGCAAAAACCAACTGTTGCTTACTTATTTTTGTTACCTGCTTGCCAGAGTTGACTCTCTACAGTTTCTTGTCTTGAGTTAAACAACTCTGCATGCACCTTGCTAATAGCCAGTATGTCAAATACATTACAACCATGTTTAACTATCAGTTCCCTACTTTGAACTGCTTTTACCCATTTTAAAGCATTTGGAAGAGAGCAGCACTGAAGCACAGATGGCATCATTAGAAGTAAACATTGGCCAGGGTACAGTACAAATACCATACTGTGGCATCTGCTCTAAATTTAGGGTACACCACAGTCAAGTCAATAACGTGGGTTGATATTGGTTTACCTTTTAACGAGATCCACAATATTAGTAAAAAAGGGGCAGAACAACATGTGAGACCCTTAGTTTGTGAGTAAGGTATCACTTCTTGAATGCTAACTATCTGGCCCAGGCTCAAAAGTAACTTTTAGGCACAGTCTGGATGCATGATTCTCCACATCCCAGTCCTGCCAAGCCAAAGGGAGGCAGGATTAGTCCATTTATTAAGCTGATGACAGCTCCTCTGCACACTGATCTGCACCAGCAGTGGCTCTGAGCAGCCCTTAGCTTCTCCCCAGAGGAACAACAAGCCAATATTTCATGTCTACATGCACCTCTGTCCCAAGGTTTGGTAACTGTGGAAGCAGCAAAGGGCAAAACAGTGCCTTAAAACAATCCTACATCTAGGCTAATGATAAGAATTTTAAGCACAGAAGTTATTTAGGAAGGCTGCTGCTGGGGGACTGGGGAGAAATAAATAACTAGATCTTATGTTCCTAATGTATTCCTGAAATGCAATGCCTCTTGTGAATACCTCAGGGTGCATTGCAGATCTCAGCAGTTTTTGAAAGAAGCCTTTTTGCCTTCTTTGCTGGCAAGGGTACAATTTTCAGAGCCCCACAGAGAACCAGACATGCCAATTCCCAAGACAATCCCAGCAGGAACTGTCTGCCCCTCTGCTTTATGCAGATTTGAACCTTTCTCCCCAGGTGCTACATGGGCACACTGCAAGGGCCAACAGGCCCATGGTACCTGCTTAGCTCCTTGCCAACAAAGCCAAAAGAAAAGCACAAGAGATGTCTGTGATCCCTACACTGGTGATGCCTTTCCCTTCTGTTGGGATGGCCTCCAGAAACACAGGTCTTCTGCCTGCATGCACCAGGGCTCATCTTCTCAATGCAAACACTTCATGATTTACAAGGGCAGAGGCAGAAAGCAAACCCTTTCTGTTTGTGTACACTACTAACCATCAGTTTGACTTCTGGCCACGCACAAAGTTTTGCTGTTTTACTGCCCTCGATCAACACAAAATAAAACGTCTACAGAGAAATTGCTATTCATAGCAAAACAGGAGTTGCCACCTAAGACTTTCTGTTGGATTAAACAGCCAGTCCATTATTTTCTTCTTCATAGCTATTCCTTGTGCATTTCAACTGCTCTGTTAGACAGCTCTTCAGGGATTAAGGAGTAATGTTTCATTTTTCACTGATCCTTAACAAAATACAGCAAAAGTATCTACAATATAACAGAAGGGGTGCTGTCATTGTTCCAAGCATATTATATTTTAGACTAGCTGAATAACCTTTTGGGAGCCAGAATGCTGATTCACACATAAAATGTTACATTCTCTTATCCATTAAGCCACATTTATACAGAAATGCATTCCCTGTTTTGGACTGGAGTTTGCTCATCTGTAAAGAAAGGGACTTTATTCTCAACTAGGGGGTAAGATGAGCTAAGAATCTCATAATATTTTTCTTCCCATTACAGCTGGCCAGGCCACTGAGTACCTCAGTTACATGACCCACAGCATTAGGTAAAGCTATACTGAGTCTCACCCACTCCCTCCCATTGTATGGCACTAATGGCATGCGAGAACTCAAAATGGGATTATTCTCCTTCTTTTCCTCCCAGATGGGGCTCTACAGTCTCATCTGGTTTCAGCAGCAAGCATTTCTCAATAAAATGCTGCTGCAGCAGAAAAGAGAGAACTGGGGTAGGGAATGAAAATGTCCCAGTAGTTAGGATGACCACCTTCCCTCCTTGATCTGGTTGAGCAGGGGGTCACACCCCCTTCACTGTCACCTGCTCACAGCCAGGCTGCAGTCCCAGCTCGTGTTACTCATCTGTCACAGCACTGCTACATCAGCTGTATTTGGGCACACGCTCAGACTGGACCAAGCCCCAAAATCTATTAAAAAAGTTTCAGTTCTTTCTCACAATCTCTTACTAACCAGCACATTTTTGAGAATTATTTCAATAGGAACAGCCATTCAATCATTAGTCTGCTGGCCTTTTGAAAATCTGCTCTGAGTCACTTAGAATCTAATTATCAGTGGTATTTAAATCATGGTCATTAAGGGAACCAAAGATGTTTTCTGTAAAGATTCATTTTTGCCTCCAGATTTGTTTCATCAAGCAAGCAGAGGATGTCAAGATCTCCACAAAAGCAGATCATGGAAAAAAAAAAAAAACCAAGTCTCATACTGAGCTGCAGAACATCAGAAAACACTTAAAGATGTTAAGGCTCGAATAATTATGTAGCAAAAGCTTTTACATAATTTGTGTCACCACGCTTAAATCTAAGAAAAACTTCAAGGGCCTCAAATATTTAAGATGCATTTGCCAGAGTGTTGGAACCCAGACTCACAGGGAAGAGAAGAGTAAGTGGTCCAGTCACCAAGCCAAGGCAAACTCCACCAGGGGAAAAAAGGTGAAGTCGCATATTCAGGCTTTACTGCATGATAAAAAATTAACAGAGCAAGACACTCTTTGCCTGTGCTGCCAGCAGCCTCCCCATGCATTTCAAAACTAATGTGAATTTCTGGTCAGAACAACAAACAGGAAACTTTAGCACTATCCTTTCACTATGGTGTAGGTATTTGCATTTCACAAATGCAGGAGAAATTCCCAGTAATGCAGCCTTTGCTGCAGTTCCTAGCCCAGGGGGCTCCTGCAGATGTTGCAATGAAGTCAAGATGGAGCTTTGCTGTTGGTTTAGGCAGTGCCAGCTCAAGCCAAGTGAACTCTGCAGGGTTTGAGGCTGTGCATGTCCTGGGCTGCCTGGGGAGATGAAAGCCAGCCAGGACCAGCACTGCCACCCCTAATTATCCTGAGTAGTACCATTCCATGGGAATCATCCACCCTTTGGCAGCAGGGCCTACGGATCACTTCTGGCTCAACCCAGCCCTTTTCAGTGGCAAATCTCTCTGTGCTCACCCTCTGCTCAGGAGAGAATTTCATCCTCCCTTTGGGTTTGGTAGCAAGACATCCACTCTCACAGACCTTACAAGAACCACTAAAACATTTCCCCTGTCTGGGGCAGGCTTGGCACCCTTCTCCCCATCAAATCCCCCTTCAAGTGACCTTTTCCACTCTTCCAGCATGAAGGATAAAGGAAACAGAGACTAGCACATATATAAGAATGGACTCTCAAACCAAAAGTACGTGGGTTTCATTCTGGAGAAATGACTCTGAAATTCCATAGCTCTTGTTGTGTAAATGTTGCCACCTCAAAAATGCTCTCAAGGTAAAGAGTAAAATAAAAAAGACAGAAAGATCCAGCAATTTGACTCCAGCTGGTGTTACACAGGCACATTTTACTCCAAGGTCAGATTCAGCACTGATAGAAGCTGGAACAAGAGCCTCTGGCTATTGCAGTTATTAAAGCTGAGGGACAAATGCCCACCTTCCCTTGGCACAAATGGGTGTCCTGTTTTGTTTCCCAGAATTGAAGAAAACCTGCTGACATCCATGCAGTGTCAGAACTCCAGGGCAGATACTCAAAATGGAAATATTCATTCTCTTCCCATATTCCAGGGCACAAAGCCTGAATCATTAGGGAGACAGCTCTTTAAGGAACAAGGGAACAGGTTGGCAGAAGAGCCCTTTTACTGCATAAGAAACTGGAACTGAAACCTGGCCAGGCCCCTGAACGCTGCTCAGCTGCAGTTTTCTCATGGCAATACCAGAGCTCCTACTCAAAGGCAAAAACTCCTTTCTTTATTGCAGTTCTAATCAGAGGAACATGATCAGTTCCTTTCCCAGCACGAGCTGTCTCTCCCCACATCTGCTGCTTCTCCCAGCCCCCAGTGAAAGAGAGAAAAAAGGAAAAATATTTTATTAAAGAAAACAAACCCAAAGCTGTGCAACTGCTGTTTTAGCCCCACTGGAGGAGCTTTTGTCTAGTTTTACAGGGCCTAACATGTGTTCAATCAAGATCAATTTCTGAGAAGATCTAGATGGAAAACAATCAGGTGTTATCAACAGTATCACTGGAGCAACATCAAAGCCTTGCCTCAGTGCATGAGCCTTGATGCACCCCAGCTGCTCCAGACAGAGCTGAAAGAAAAACTCCAGGATCTGACAGAGGTTGTGAGACACCTTGTAAAGATGGAGAAAATTAGCCAAGCAGGTGCCTGATGTGGAATGTTTCTAGAAACTCCTGCCCCAGAACTGAGATGTGTAGGAATAGTAAAAATAAGGAAAAAAATTTAAATTATGGATGCATTGTGTAAAAAGTACTTTTTTTTAAAACTAAAAAAGCCACAAATAAGGATTCTGGAGATGGTCTGTCCCACAGCTGTTTGTAAGGAAGTGCTCCACGCAGACCTGGCACTAATCCCTGCTGGACACAGGATTATGCCCATGGCTGGAGCTGATTTAGAAGAAACACAGATCTGCTGTAATGCCTTAGAGGAAACTCATACAAATTGAAACTGCTCATGAACTAGGACTTCGTGCTGGGGTCACAGGCCCTACTAATTAGATACAGCCACAATTAACACTGCCCTGACAGCTGTCAAGTTCTAAGACTCAGTTTGACAGCAGGGCTGTCCCAGTCCTTCTCCCATCTCTGAACAGTCCAGGTTGCCTCACACTTCATGTCACTGCTCTACCTAGAGACAGAGGGGAGGGAACAGGGACAGCGAGGCACCCAACAGCTCCAAAGTCTCTCTAAGGGCTTGGTGGCCAGATGCAGAAAAACATGCAGCTTCTATTTCACCTCTGTTCACCTTCTATTTTCACTGCTATGCCTCTTTTGGGCACGTGAAACCTTTGTGTGGAAAAGGTTAAAAATGTGGTTTGACATTCTGCCGATAGCCCAGGAGATCCACCCTCAGCATGGAGGGAGACCTCCAATCAGTGCTCAAGGCCCACTTAGTGATAAGACATCCCTTGGAGCTAAGCAACACATCTCACTCTGCCATGTGTCTCCCATCTGAGCAGCTTAGGCTACACAGCAGATTTAATCAGCTCCAGCTGGGACATTTCCTGTCTCCCCACAAGCTGCATTAACCCCTTCTTTCTTTCTTTCTTTCTTCAATTCAGAGGATCTTAGTTCTCCCAAGCATCCCACAAACAGCACTATCTCTTGTTCCTACCACTTTGAACATTCCAGTATCACTCATGGCTCATACAGCACAGGTTTAACCCTGGCACTGTACAGAGCTGGGCAACTCCAGCTGTCTGGTCCAAGATGAAGTAGACTTGAAGAGAATCTTCACTGCAAATCACTTAACTACTACACATTTCTTCTTAAAGATGGCCTTATTTTTGTGGATTTATAGTCAAGTATGTTTTTTGAATTAGATGTCCCTTTTTTTCTCTAAGATACATCCCCAGCAACAGAACTAGCCTTAGTCAGAAACTCTACCCTTCACCCACATCTGCATCATGTTTCTAGTACACCAACAATGTTTGCAAGACAGGCCACCAGAGAAGCAGGCATACACTTCCTGTGATAACGAGCCAAAAACCAAAGCAGGGCATAATCACCTTTCTGCTCCCAAGGCACGTGTTCCAGCTGGCATCCCTGTGAAGCTGCTCCAGGTCAGATCACACAGAGAACTCACAGGATAAGTATCCAAATGGAGCAGGGCATCACCTTTCCTAAAGTCAGTATATCTTATGAGCCCATCTGGCTTCAGGACTAATATTAACAAGCTGTGCCACTCACTCTGACCTCCCCATGACCACTAATTCCTTCCTACTCTTACTATCCACTCATCCCAACATGTATTAGCCAGATTTCCCCCAAGCAGACAGGATATGCAGAAGTGGTAATCAACACCAGGTGAGGTGCCTCCTGCTTCCTAGAGCCTGCCTTGGCTGCACTGGTGTTTGTCCCAGGGTTCAGCACACCCCGAGCAGAACAAACCCCCCGAGGCATTCCGACATCCCCGGCGGCTCCGCGGCCATGCCGACATCCAGGGCCTGCATTCTAAAATAAACACAACTTTGCTTACACTGTATCCTGATCTTTCACCAAGGGCTTGGGCTCTGCCCAGGAGGCAGACACACAGACTCAGCTGGGCACAGAGATGGGCTTGTGGTTGAGGCCCTGGTCTGGGAGTTGACACAGCTGGGACTGGACCCTGCTCCCCTGCCATCTTCCTCCCTGACCTTGGACAAGTTGCTGGTTCCTCCGGGCCTCAGCTTTCTCCTCCTCAAAATGTGATGCAGATCTCTGGGTGCACTTTTCCAGTAGGGACTGACCAGGAATTCAAGTCAAAATGGAACTTCTAAATCGCATTTTAACCACAGTTCCCAACTTTTAAGGTGGCACCAACTAACGTAGATCCTCTGGCCTAGACATTAAAACTTATATGGATGACATTGCTGCTAGAAGGGAATCTGCCTTGGAGGACCGGACTAGAGTTCCAAATTAAATTAATGAATTACATGGAAAAAACTATATCCAAGAAAATTCAGTAAGTGCAGTATCTTGGCACTGAAGTGGGAATACTCATTTATGGCTAGAAGAAGAGGTAATGTGCAGAAGTGCTGGCTGCATGAAGAGAAGCAGGCTTTTGAATAAATAAAGCCCTAACCATCATCCTGGAGCACATAACCAGGAGTAAAAACTGTGAGGCAAATGAAGTGCCCACTTCTTCAGCTTTTACAAGACCTCTGCTGAATAATTACACCCTGATTTGGACCATTTAGAGAAATTCCAGAGAAGAGTCATGGGAATGGTCTGAAGTTCAGGAATCATGAGCTGCCAAAAAAGACTGAGAAACTAGGGTTGCTTTAAGAGAAGAGAAATGGACTGCTGAAAAAAGGGGAAAGAATTAATCCACGGTGGTCAGAACAAATAGAAATATGAAGTTACACATCACATTCAGGAAAACATTGGGAGTAAAGCACAAGAATGTTTTTCTTGGACAGAACATCCACCATTAAGAGAATTAAGGGCAGGTTAAATGAAAATCTGTAAGGAGTGACATAGTTGGGTTTGATCCTGCTCACAGTCAGAGGATGCCCTAGAAGAACTGCATCCCTGTCAGCTGCATTTTTATTATTCTTTCATTTCTGAAATTCCCAAATTAAACGAAAGAAAAAGGAGGAAGCACCCCTTTCTCAGGGCATCAAAAATAACCACCCCTCTGCTCTGCAAAGCACAAACCAACCCTGCAACTAAAGAGGGGCCTGGGGTGCACAGATTTGGATCAGGACTTCTCTCAATAGAGAAGTTCAGGCAAGCTTGAACATTTGGGGATTATTTTCATTTATGTGTTTTTTCATTGCCCTGATCTTCAGTTCCCTGGAAGGTGAAGAGAACAGCAGCTATTTCTGCTCCTAACTATATGACCTAGTTCTCAGAAAAAGAGGAAAACTTTTGGGAAAGGTCAGTGCAAGGCTGCATCTGCTTGGCTGAAAAAATGCCTCTAGCCATTTATATGGGTTACACACAAATATATACCGGGTTCTCAATCAAAAACAAATATTTACTATTCTAATTACAGCAGTGCTTGGCAAACATGATAGTCTGCAAATACAGAGCATCTTCCTAAGGAAATACATCCTCATCCACTGAAGCGAAGAAGGGCAAAAGAAAAACCTCTCCTTCAGGAGAGTTGGAGTTGTTCGGTCTGAAGAAGGCTCTGGAGAGACCTCAGAAACCCTCTAGTGCCTAAAGGGGCTACAGGAGAGCTGGAAGAGACTTTTGACAAGGGCATGGAGTGACAGGACAGGGAGGAACTGCTTCAAACTGGGAAAGGGTAGGTTTAGATTAGATATTAGGAAGAAATGCTTCATCACTAGGTGAGGCCCTGGCACAGGTTGCCCAGAGAAGCCGTGGCTGCCCCATCCTTGGAAGTGTCCAAGACCATGCTGGACAAGGCTTGGAGCCACCTGGTCCAGTGGGAGATGTCCCTGCCCAAGGCAGGAGGGTTGGAACTGGATGATCTTTAAGGCTTCTTCCTGTCCAAACCATTCAATGACTTTATGAATAAGGGATGATTTTTATAATTTCATTTCCATCCCTGAATGTCAACCAACTCAAACAGAATAGGATCTGTTTAGTGCATGCTGAAATGCAACTTCAACCGCATGTCATGAACTGATGGAAAGTTTTGCTTTCCCACTCTGCTCTCTATGGCTGAGGGTGCAGAGCACACAGTAGAAGCTTCCAAGGCATCAATATATTAGAGAGGAAACCCCCACATGTTTTAATAACCCACAGCTACAAAACTTCAGTTGAAATGGCAAGTGCTGTGATCCTTAATTAACCACGGCAGATTTGGAAAGCTGGAGAAAGCACTACAACAGTCAGGCTGACTAAAAAGGTTCAGCAATCATTTTTCTTCAAGCTAATATTTCAATACAGGGGAAAAAACCTGAGAACTCCTCCACTTACAACATCTAAGAAGCTTTTGTTATGGATGACTAAACTATCGATTTCTACTCTGGAATACTTCATAATGATGTCTTTAAATATTCAATAAACAGTAAGGCTTAATTTAAAATGATCACATAAGTTCTACATAAAGTAATGGCGCAAAAAAATGTAAGGTTATAAAGAATGAACTGCCTACACATATTCATAGCCAGGCAGGAGGTGAAAAAGCAAATAAAGAATGTTCAGCAACACATACAGGCAGGTCCCTGATCGTCTTAGTCCTCATATTTTGGGACGCAATGAGGTCCTCAGGCTTCAAAAGGCTCCATTGAATCCTTTAGAAGAGTGACCTGCCTGGGTTCCCCAGATAAGTCTGAGACAACCCTGAGTTAAGGCATGTATCAACCTAATCAATATATTTTCCGTTTGGTGTGCCCACAGCACACTATCCATAACCAGTAATGGAACTGTGCATTAGAGGTTTGAGGTTAGACAGTCTTAGATTTCTTCCCTCCTTCATCTCACCATAGAAATCTCCAAAAACCTGAGCAGAGAGAAGGGGAGGGAGTTGCTCCCTTTGAATCATTCGTTACCATAAACCTGATGACTTGGATTCCAGTTTGGGACAAGCATGTCATGAGACCTGTTGAAAAAAGGTCTGTTTCAAATAGACACACACCCATCTGGATGGTCCTTCTGGTTTTGTCTTCATTTTAGGTTTGGTTTGGCACTCCTGGCGCTTGTTATTTCACTTTTCAAAAAAAGCTGCCAAATGTGGACAGTGGGTGTGTCTTGTTGACATCTTGCGGTCCGCACAGTATGTCCATTTTGCTGATTGTCAGGGCAATATGATTAAGACCTTAAAATCAAGGGAGATTTTAGCCTGTGACATGTGTTGAACAGCAGCAGTGTTTGTTGAACAGCAGCAATTAAGCCTCATTTCAACAGTCAAGGATGACCACCTCCATCACTCTTCCTCAACCACCCTCCCTCAGTCCCCAGCTGTATCATTTGTCTGGGTCCTCCTTCGCCCACCAGGATCAGGCACAGCTCCAGCCAGAGCAATACCAGCAACCAGACTGAGCTAAACCCAAGGGCCTTCCAGCCCAGTACCCTGTGTCCAGCCACAGCCAGGAAACAGCTGTTTAGGAACAGAAACAAGGCAGGAGAATTATGTTCCTTGCGGTACAGTCTCCAAGTAATCAGCAGTTTAAGGAAATGGTTCCTGATTTCCAGAAGTAGACTGTTCCCACAAGATTATGTGCATCCAAGGCTTGGTGTTCCCTCCCAGCCAACTGGCAGAGGTTGGATCTTCAATCTGTCAACCCTGAAACACTGCAGAATAGGCCAAATTCTCTGCCAGTAAAAAAAAATATCTGCGACAATTCACCAGCGTGAAAGATATTAACATTATATGAGTTCTTTGGAGTCCTGTCTGAAAATGAAAGCATCCTAGGGCCCAGTTCTCATGTAGACAGAGGATCTTTAAATCATAATAGCAATAAGGAAAAGATTAGAAGCAATCCTGAATTATATTTGGCTGCCCCTGAGGAGCCTTAGCCCAAGGCTGAGAGAGGTTTCATTATGAATTTAAAAGCTAATAGATAACCCCCAAACATTAATCTCCTTTTAAGCACCACACATTGGACACAGTACTAAGAAAACCAAGGTTCAAATGTGAATATATGAAAGAAATTGAATTAAAGTGTTGCAACTAACTATCCACATGGCTAAAGTGATTTACAGCAGCCACAAATACAGCCAAGTACCGATAGGTAGAGTAGCACATACAGTAAAATGATAGTGTGGTATAATATTTATTAATATTTTCAAGAATTATTTCAGTATAAATTACTTCAACGACTCAGAAAATCCCGGCCAAAACAGTGTAACATATATCACACACCACACAGAGAGAAAGGGACCAAGGTATGGGATACTCTTATTAAAATCACAGAATAATTTAAGTAAGAAGGGACCTCTGGAAGTCATCTACTCCAACCTCCAGTTCAAAGCAGGTGTAATTAGACCAGGCTGCTCAGGGACATGTCTAGTTGAGTCTTGAACATTTCCAAGGCCAGAAATTCCACAAAATTTAAGTCATGATGGTAGAAAAATAATTTCATTTAAGTTGCAACTGTCAAACACCATTATTCCTCTATTACAGCGTGCCTGTTACATTTGCTACTTCCCACCATTTCTGTTTCTTATTGCCGTTCTGCTGAGACTCCAGAAAATTATTTGATTAAGAAATGCTGTGCATAGACCTCTCTCAGTTTCTGGAGCTGATATGACAGGGAAAAGGACAGGTTCCTACCTCAGCATTTGCCACTTGAGCCAAAGCATTTGTTAGAAAAAGCATAAAATGAGACAGTATGTGTACACACATTTCTAGGGAAGGATTCAGAGCTTCCTCATGGATTGCAGGTTTTGGGCACTATCATGTGGAGGGGCACAGGAAGAGGCAGGCAACAGCATAAAGTTACAGGACATAAAGTTTACAGCATGAAGTTTACAGGACAGCCTGAAACTGCACTCCAGCCCATCCACAGCCCAGCTCACTGCAGCAATGTATCTGAACAGCTCAGACTACAGGTGCACCTGCCATTTCACTTGTAACTGTTCTTATCAGGATTTTCTCAGGGCCCTCTGGAATTTGTCGAGGTTACCAAGACAAACTGTGCTAAAACAAGAAAGAAGAAGCTGAGAAATCAAATTCCAAGACCACGGAAACTCAATAATGGGGGCCTGCAAAACACCTAGACTGTAACCAAACACATCTTCTGAGAAGGACCAAAAGAATACAAAAGAAGAATTCCAAAAGAATACAAAAGAAGAACACCAAAACATGTCAACAAGCAAAGGCACCAATAAGAAATATGAGATCAGCGTATACAATAGAGTTAAAATGTATAAATAAGTACATAATATAAACCATAAACAGCTTCTACTTAATCATATTGGTTAGTTGGCCAAGAGTCCTGAATTTCCCACAACTCACACCCCATACCAGAAGCTCCCCAGACCCCTACTGAGATGATGCTATTGGACAAACCCTCCTTTGTCTTCAAGTAGATTCAGGGATTTGCAAGCAGAAATGATCTCCTGCTCCAATCAGAGGTTTGTGGGACTCCACCTTAACAGACCACAATGTTATTGTGATAAAAGCAAAACCAAAAGCCAAACAAAGGCCATCAAGAAGTCTATGTGGAGTTCAGGAGTGGCCAGGATAAGTCACAAGTGATACACTGAACAATAAACCAGCTTTGGAACCCACGTACACACTGCTCAGTGTCCCTGCTGGTCCACAAAGGAACAGAAAAACTTCAAAAGGTTCTGGGTTGGATGAGTGATTTCTATCCCCCTGCCCAGCCCAAACCATAATCTGTTTCAAAAGGAGGGATTAACTGCATTGGGAATCACTCAGAGCAGGCAAACCATCCCTAGAATTTCCATTGTCCTACATTTGACTGCACACATCATTCCAGACATCCTTGGGCTGTGTTCCTCATCACTGTGCAAGCTCCATTGGTTGGGAGGGATGACTAAATACCAGTGGACAACAGCAATTAATGGACCAAACAGAAGGATGATCCTGTAACTTGAAAATGCCTCTCCCATTTTGCTCAAACTCCCACTCCTCACTCTTATAATGAAGCAGAAGCCAAAAATTAAATTAGCAACATATTACAGAGTTGCAACAAAAATCATGTGGAGGAAACACATCCTCAGCTCAGTATGGGAAAGGCTGGGAAGGATTCTGGTGCACACAGAGACAGGGAAGGCAATTCAGCTCCTCAGTGCTACAGCCACCACCATCACAAGTCCCATTATGCAAATTTTTCCAATTTCTTATTTCAGTCAAGTTTTCTAACTTGTGGCCCAAAGTCTTGCTCAGGTCACAAATTTCACAGAATATTGCGAGCTGGAAGGGACTCCTAAGGATCCTTGAATTCAACTCTGAAGTGAATGGCTCATACAGGGATCAAACACAGATTGAACCCACAGTGATCAGAGAGAAGGGACTTTTGCAAGGCAAAAAAAGAGTTTTTATGGAGTAACAACCCACTGGCCATCACTTTGCACATAGTGATGACAAGCCACAGTTAATGCTCCAGAAATTAAATGTATCTTAATTAACCTGGGTAACTAAAGAAAAATGGAGTTTTACATCCAAGAACAAAGGATTTCAAACCTTTCCTTCTAGTCACTAGCAACAGCATGTACCAACATCTGTATTAATTCTTCAAAGTGCAACAGAAATGAAGGTCAGGCATTTGACACTTGCAAACTCATCTGGACCAATAAATGTCTGCAGATTTTGGTGAACCTGCTTAAAAAGCATGTCTAATGATGTCACCCTTTCCCTGAACCTGCAATATCCCAGGATTTACAACATCCTCCTTGTACTGGAATCAAAGCGCCACTGCTTGTTCTGATAAAAGCTTGAGCTTCACAGACATTACCCAACAACATGCCATCAGTTTAACAAAGGGCTCAAATATCAGACTGCAGCACAAGGCTCAGCCTCGTGTTTCCTTCCTGCTCAGCTGCAGGGAGCACTCGCTGGTGAGCCACAGGCAGAGGGCACACGGAGCCAGGCAGAGCCGGCTGGCAGGCTCACCACAGCTCTGCAGGGGTTATTTATGATTATTTGTGCACCTGCCTCTATACATGTACATAAAATAAAGCCATCCTGAGCCCATCAGCCCTGCCAAGGGTCCTGCAGACTGTGATATCATCCCAAACAAATCTCGGGGCTCTAAGAGCCAACACAGGCCTCCTAAGACTCACTCACCATTCTGAATTCCCTATTAATGCTGCATCTTTTCCAGGAGCTGAAGTGGACCTCTTTGGGAGCCATTTATAGACAGGTAACAGCAAATGGGTTAATCAAGACCCCAGACTTTTAGAGGAGCATTTTCTTGAGGAAAAAATCAACCTCTGATCTCCCACTCAGCCCAAGCAGGCAGGGTTTGGTTTCCCTCCTTGCTACTACCTTCCAGTTGCACCAGGCAGAGCTTGCCAGGCCTCACTCTGAAGACTCACAGGACAACCAGGGCTGTAACCACATTACCAAATCTTTCATTCTTACTCCTTGCTCTCAGTAGTCCACCCTTTTCCAAAGGGGAAAAAGTTCTGACATACCAGGAAACTTTGTGCAGAGCAGCTGAGCTCCAGTCCTCACTGCTTCCCCACTCTCTTTCCTCTTCCTCGGGAGGCACCTTCCCAGCAGCAGCTTTCATCCAGGCAGTATTCCTCAGTTTAACATCATCACCCTATAAAAAGGTCTCTGCCTCAAGCTCAGAAGTGCTCCAGCTCACTCATAGAGCAGTATATTCCCAATTGAGCCTTTCCTCAGCTTACAGCTCTCCATA
>NW_005054341.1:1421614-1432378 GCF_000277835.1 Geospiza fortis | reverse complement strand
CTTGCTATGAAACCAAGTGCAGGTGTGGCCAATTGAGCAGGACTGGCCACACTTGGAAGGTGCGAACACCTCCCACGTCCTACCAGTGACTAGAGGGGATTTGCTTTCAGATTGCTCTAATATAGCTGCAATAAAGAGAAGGGGGGAAAAAAAGTATTTTTGGTTATGGTTTCGGCAGAATCACAAGATTTGATTCACAAGAATCAAAGTTATTTTTAGAATGTTCTTTACCTGAAATTTAAAAGCTGATTTATCTAAGAGCAGCAAGGAATCAAGAATAAACATAAACAGCTGAGGGAAAATTAGGTAGTGATGAACAAGGTGTTTCTAATTATTTGGGATTGGGCTGAAGTAGCCTACTCCCTTTGAAACATGAACTGTTAATATAGCATTTGCAGGTGAGATGGAGAAATCATGTGTTCCCTATTTATTGTACCAAGAGGTTTGATGGGTGGCACTGGAGCAGTGCCCTGGGCTGCCAGTGCTGCTCATCACCCTTCCCATGGGCAGGGCTGCACCCCCAGGGCCCCAGACAGTGACAGCAAGGAATTGTTGAAGCCATTCTGCCTCTTTCTAGGAGGTGTGGTCACAGTGAAAAGGTGTGGAAAAGGTTTTGTCACTCCCAGGGTCCTTGCCCAGTTGAGAGGAGTGGCACAGTCATTGCAGGCTGCCCTGAAGTCTCTTCCCAGCTGTCAGCTTCAGTCCAACTCTGAGCCTGCACCTCCTATCCCACTCAACAATAAATAAAGGGAATGCTTGTGATGTTAAAGGATTCATTTCTACTGGAAGGTAAAACAGGGAGGCAGAATATGTTTAATTACAGCACTCAAAGCCAAGTTTAACTGGAGCTGATAGAAGTCTTTTCATTGACTGCACTTGGCAAAATCAGGGTCATCCTTAGATGAATTCCTTGTTTTCCCTTCAGATCCATTGGCAGCCTGACAGCATTAGAATCATGGGTGTAGTAACATCTTTACCTGTACATGATCAAGTCATGCTGCCATTAAGGAAATGGAAATTATGAAAGGTGACATAAGAAATTACACTTTCTGCACGTTCCATAACACAAATCCTCTCTGTAGCATTCTGTCTCTTTCTGGGTGAGAACAGGCTTTCACCTATAGATGCTTTTTCCCAAAAAGTAGCTCAAATGGACTGATCAGTGCCTAAAGCAGGACAAAATCCGTGATTATCTGCATGACTTTTAATACCCAGGCTTTCAGGGGTCAGGGCAACACAAATGCTACCTGTGAATACCATCATCCTAAACCCAAGAAAGGAAAATATTTAAGGTTTTCAGTTTGCACAAACAACCTTCCATCATCCTGGCAACTTCATTCCATCTGGAACATCCTGTCTTCATATTTCACAAAATACAGAATGAGGGAGGACAGGAAATATTGAGAGTTCACAAAGGAATTTTTGAAAGTTCTTTGCATCAGAATGGAAATAATTTTCCTTCCCACTCCTTTTTGCCCCCTCTACCACCACATGCTACAGTATTTTCCATCTCATTTTGCTTTGTATTTGGCCTCTTGGTGAAAGTCAGGAAACATCATCAACCTAATTGTGAGCACCTGCATAGCTGCAGGTGTGAGGGGAGACACATTGAGGGGGTCAGGGAACTCTGCTGATTTACAACACTAACACCCATCACATCCAGAAAAAGCAGCCTGTGCTCACTGTTCATGCAGTGGCAGAGGGACATGTCAGAAATGCCACTCATGGTAGTAAAGGTGTGTATGGCTGCTTCATTTCTGAGAAAGGAGGTAATCCTTAGTTTCAGGACTGCCTGGTCTGCATTTTCAGCAAACTTTGTTCTCTCTTTTGAAATCTTCCCCTTTTCTGCCTCGACCTAGACTGATGGGAGTACACACACACACGTTCACTCTGAGGGCATGGGACACATTGCACTGCCTTCAGCAGCACTGACCACGCACACCATGTGCTGCCTATAGAACATTTGCAGGGCTTTTTCTGTTTAACTTTTAAACTGGACTCATATGAGACTCTCCCCAGCCAGACACCTCATTAAAGCTGACAGATTTACAATCCCCAGCCTGCAGTTTCTGGACTGTGGGTGGCCTTGGCCAACTTGCGAAATTTTGCATGCCACCATTTCCCAGTTGTAGAGTAGGAAGAAGAAGAACCCTCCTTACCTCCCATACTCAGCCTTGCTGCTCAGAGTGAAGCACTAATATTTCAAAGAGGACCTGCCTGTTATGACATGATTGTAACAATGGAACCCCAACCACAGCTGGGGCTCCTAATAAAAATAAATTAGCGCTGCTGTTGTAAAAACAAATAAATAACACTAATAACTTCAGGAGAATTCTGTCAACACAGATGATGGGCAGGGCTGTCAGAGTATTTATTTACTACATTTCCAGAACTTTGCTGTTGACCTTTTACCTCCTAGAAACAGCCATGCTACAGAAACCTCCCTGAAGAACAGTCTCTGTCTCCCCATACCAACAGCTGAGAACCCTCTGGAGAGCTGCTAGTGAGATATATGCACTGTCTGTCAGTGCTGAAGGAGTCAATTCAACCCCACGATTCAAACAAATGCGCTTTAAGAGCATCTAATGTTTATATTGGCTTTGTGTCTGCAACGCTATTTTGAGAATGGTCTGCCTAAGGCATTTTTCTCATTTCCAGACTGAAAGGTACTTTAATGGGGCCATGCCTGCAATGGTTTAGTTCCTGTGTTGGGCTCCTTGCCGAGGCTTCCACCTGCCTGTTTAATGGCAGAGCTTTTCAGCTGCTCTGCACGGGTGATATCTGGGCTCTAGGGACTCTGCAGTGATGGGGCTGCCTGGCATCGTGTGCTGCACCCTCCCCGTGTCCCCAGGCTGAGAGTAAGCAGAGCAGGGAAGGAGGAAGAAAAAGCAATATTTACACAGCAAACTTTCCAAGCATTCAGGAGAGAATGGCTTGCAGATGTATATGTTCAAATGACATTTACACTCCCATTGTTTCCTTTAACTTGGTGCTCATCTTACTCTGGGCTTCTTCAGATGAGAAAACTCAATACTGCTGAGAGCTGTGTTCTGGATGAGAAATAACACCCTTCCCCTTCCCTCTCAGATGTACTAAGTGCTAAGAAAAAGAAAATCAGCATTGTGGAATTGTGTGTTTAGTGGGGAGGGCTCCCTTAGATATACGAGCTTAAGTCAGTTGGGTCCCCTTCAGTCAGAATAGCAAGCAGAAGACTTCAGGTACCTGGTGCAGGGGTTCAGAGTAGAGCTGGCACAACATTTTAAATCACCCACCCCTGGGCTCCAGAGGGAAGGACAAAAGTAAGGAGATCTCAAGACAATGTAATATTCACACCCATTTTCCCCTTGGCAAAAGCACCCAGCTGAACCAAACCTTCTATTATTTTTTTAATAAACTGGGAGTCCAAGATTTTGACACTCTTTTCTTCCTCAGTAATCTTGGTCACACCTAATGCTCTAGGCTAGGCAATGAAAATCAGCATCTTACTGTTGTCTCATTTATCAAGTGTCCTCTCACCATTATAGTGCAAGGATTCCATATCACCAGAGTTTCATACCGCCTCCACGTTTCTCGTAGGCAGCTCCTCTAGGCACTGACTCCTCCTGGTCCTTGCAGCAGCCATCTAACTCCAGTTCCCATCAATCCACTCTTTTATAACACCGTTCTTATTTGCTACAGGTGTGGCCTGTTAACATCAGGCCTGCTCCTAATCTTTGGTAATTGGTTCAGCTGCAACTCTTTAGGGGATAAGATTACATTCTATACACCTTCATTTACCCATACTGTATCCCCTACATCTTACAGCTCTGGTAGTCAGTAGACAAAATAAAAGCAATTAACTTCGTCAACTGTTGACTGCTTATTTTTGGAATACCTCTGTGGATATGGGACATTACAGTTTATATCAGTCACATCACCCTGACAGTAGGCCAAGCACCAGGAATCAGCACTGCAGGCAGCCATAGCTCATTACTGGAAGCCAATGCTGGAGTTAAGGGCTGTGCTCTTCCACATGTGCAGCCAGGAGGGCAAGGGGAAACACCACCAGACACTTGTTTCCTCTGTGTTAATGCTTTTGTTCTACACAAATAACTCATATGTGAGGGCTGACAATCAGCAAATGAAAATCAACACTTGAGCACAGGTCACTAGGAAAACATAATGCTACCTTTTCCATAAATAATTAGGATGTTGTACAGCCACTCAAAGTCCAGTCTATCACTCACCCAAGCCAAGGACTACACAGACTTTTGCAGGCTTTGCAACCCCCTTACCATTTGTTAACATCTCCACAGAAAAATTCTATTTCATTTACCCAGAAGTCTCTTCCCAGATGCAATGACACTTTGGCATCCCACTCTGCAATATCTCTATTTTTGATTTTCTGTCTTGGAAATTGGTTTTGTGGTTGAACCACATATTTTTTTCACTTCCTATGATTGACATATGATCTGGGCTTGGCTAGAGGAGTGGGACATTCTGCATAACACATCATCAAGAAAACCTGCCCTGGACAAGGAATTTGTATGGACTTGGTCTGACTGGTAAAGAAGGTCAGAATGAAAACGTCTGACCTGTAGAGAAACAGCCCTATGAAATCAGTATGAAGGGAGAAGGAGAAATCAGATGTCTACTGCAATGCAGTTCTCATCTGGGGTACTTTGCATGCCTTGGGGTTTTGCTGAACTGACAACCTGCACACCAACCCCATCTGAAATACCCTGTCACCCCAGGGGTCACCTGGGTGCTGCCCTGCCAACAGAAAGTGACAAGTCACAGCCCACAGTCCTGCTCAGGCTCCAGCTGAAGAGTGTGAAATGAGGGCTGAGGTGCCTCCTCCCATGGTGACTTGTGGCATCTGTCTGTCCTGAGATGGAGGGTGAGGGATTTTGCTCCTATTTCTAATAACACAGCCCCTGATGCAGTCTGCTCCCCTTGGTGCCACATTGAAAGCATTGCAGAATTACAAGACAGACATCTAACAGCACTGATTAAGTATGAGATGGTGCACGATTACAAACCAAAATATGACCAGGACCTGTAAAGTCATTCCCTTCACAGCTGGGGAAGCTGTGACCATGTGGATCTGAATTACACAGTGCCAGTGAGGTAACAATTGTGCCCTCTGAGCCCAGCATACCTAACCAGGACTCTTCAGGATTGCTTTTAGTGCATTTTTTTTTTCAGATGCCTTTGCAAAATAGCA
The DNA here is from genome assembly GCF_000277835.1 of Geospiza fortis. Lineage (NCBI taxonomy): Eukaryota > Metazoa > Chordata > Aves > Passeriformes > Thraupidae > Geospiza > Geospiza fortis. The sequence goes on along the minus strand of NW_005054341.1, from coordinate 1,427,172 downwards.
AGTACCTGGTGCAGAGAAAGCAATAATATGCTAGGAATCAACTTAAATAATTCCTATGAAGAATTTTCATAGGTATGTATTTAATTAGCATCGGGAGTCAAAGATCACATTGGATTTGCTACAGATCAATCCTTCTGGTCAATCCTTCACACATGTGAACTGCTGAAAGTACAGTGCACAACCCAACTGTGTAACACAGCAGAAAACCAGCTCCACTTGGTTCATTTTACAAATTCCAAATGTTATTTTTCACCAAAACCTTCTTCTTATTCTTTTTTCTTTTTAAACGGAACTGTCATTCACTACAAGACTGAATGGAAATGATCAAACTGCAGTCACTGGAAAGACTTCTGTACATGTTGGATTGGATTCTACTGGAGTAGCTTGAAGCAAATGTTTATATATACTTCCAGTGAGTTTATTTTCTTAGGGTGAATGAAAATAGAAACTTCTTGGAGCAGGGAATGGAGAAAATCAGCTTTCCACGGAAACCACAGCTGAGAAGAATTTGATAACAGTTCAGAATAAGGAGTACTACAATATGTTAGTTTCACTAAAGACTTATCTTCCTTCAGAAATTCATTGCATATTATATACTTAGAACTGGTTACCCACAGGTTGCCTTCATGTGAGCACTCTAAAATACTGATTTTAGCAGAGGTATTTTGATGTTTTACCAACTTGGGAAACCAAGTCTGAGCTATTTTAGGCAGAAGTCAAACACTTTATTTCCAACGCCTCAAGAAATAACAGAGCAGCCAATTATTTCCCTCTCCCCCTACAGCACATATGAAATTAGCAATATCACCCAATCACATGTCAAAGCCACAAAACTACTCCCTAAATAGGTTCAATACTTAGCCAAGACTGCAAACACAGGAGAATAAAGGAAGCTCAAGAGGAGTCATGCTATGTCCAGCACTTTGCCCAGTTCTAATAATTCCATCCTTCCAAACAGCACTATTATGTGCTGTTGGCTGATGAGGAGTAAAAGATATGTTCTGTGAGGCTTCAAGGCTTGATGTAGAGGGTCTAGTGTTCTTTCCTAAATCTTAAATATATTTTTTACCCTTCCCTTTAAGGCACACTACAGCATCATTGCTCAGTTTTTATCAATCTGTCCCTGACACAAGAAACAAGGAAGGAAACTGGACAATCACTTGACCAAACCCTGTTGTTTTCTTCCATTGAAGGGTTTCAAGCATTTTGGGATTCCCCACTGAGAGGGAGGCAAAGAGAGGGCTCTACCTTGGCAGAAGAGAGAGACATCAGCAGGAGCATGAAACAGTTTGGGTGATCTGGACTGGCCAAAACGCCAATGTCATCAGATGGATGTGAGAAACTTCCAGTGCAGAGTGAAAACTTGAGTAATAGGAAAATGGCATTTAAATCAGTTTATTTTAAATAAATAAATTTTACTTTACCTAAGACTGTAGAACACCTGGTGCAAATGCCTCAGTTTCTGTTACCTCTGTAACAACTCTTATAGGCTTCCTTCAGGAAAGGAATGTAAAATGCCAGTCACTCCCAAACTTTTAATTTGGTTCTCACTGAGAGGATGCAAAATGCCCAGAGAAATGAGTCCCAAACAGATGGGACCCATAAGAGTGACTGGAATCCAAAGAAAAACAAATTAGAAAACACCCCAAAGAATTATTTCTCCTCTTAAAAGAATCAGTAATTGCATTCTTATTATTCTGCAGCAAAAAAAATTGATTGCCATGTACTTCTCACCAGAAAAAAAAATCACATCCAAATACTTTTTTGGATGTCAATACCCATCTTGGTAAACAAATAATCCCTTCTATGGCTGAAGGTGAATAGCTCTGAGTGTCTCACAGCATCTGCACGGCTAAAACCTGCTTTTCTTGCCAGACCTCATCACTCGTAAAACAGCCTGGCATCAGAGCAGCCCCTGCAGTGCAGTTCAGACACCATGTGGGTCCTGGGGGAGAGAATAAAACAGGAGAGGCTTGCAACTATGGGTCCCATGGGACACCACCACAAAACAGATACAGAGATTTATTTCTGGTGTAACAAAATCCCATTTTCTGATGGGGAAAGATTTGGTCTGGATTGTCACTTCTGGCCTCATTTATTGCTTGGGTACAAAGCTACAGGAGGAATCACATTCATTTGTTTTAATACCTCAGAAGCAAAAGGCAATGCACCATTGGTCTAGTTTCATTTCATCTGTTTTAGAGAACATTTTGTACTGTCAATGGAGTATCAAGTCTTGATTTGTGCCAAGCTCATAATAAAATTGCAGACCAACAATACTTCTGTTTGGAAAGAAGGTCAAAGGTAGGAATGACAGGCATGAAAAGACACATCCACAAAGTCAAGACCATGACTTGAAAAGCAAAATAATAAGTTAACAGCCCTGAAACCACAGCTCTCCATGACTTGTGCACAGTGTGTGGAAGGACAGACTAGTTTTGACTAAACTGCCTCACTCTGCCAAGGAATTATTTCTCATGAAAACCCCTCAGAGCTTTTCAACCCACAAAAAATCTTCCATTATATTATCTTTTCATTCAGATTTGGAACTGAGACAAACAGCAGTTTGTCAGGTTTTCTTCAAGATGGAAATTCTGGGGAAAGTCGCTCAGCTCTTTTTGTCAGCTGCCATGGAAGATAAATGATTGTCTAAGCAGAAGTATATGCCAGGGCTTCCTCCGGGGTCCTTTGGCTGAGATCTGCTGGAGGATTGTCCTCCTACCAGGCACTGTCACAAAGCACCTTTGTGACTTCTGCTGGACAGCTCCAGAGGGCCAGCAAGGAGAGAGGCACAACTGGGAGAGGTGCAAACAGTGGTCTGTTCACTACAGCCACTTCTGCTGCTGCTAGCTGTGACAGCACTGAGGAAATTCCTCTGTTTCCATGAGATCCTCTAAGGGCTCTGCAGCCTCCACGGGCTCAGGCTGAATTCTGCACATAGGCTGTAAAAAGTTCAAGTTGTTCCATGGTGCAATCACAGCCTTTGTATTTTGTTCATTTATTTTATAGTAAACAATGTGTTTTCTCAGTTATTTACCAACAGTTGCAGAAGCTGGTTCTCTGTGCTCCCCTGCCTGAACATCAGGAGAGGTCATCACATATTTCTCACAGATTTTCCTCCTGGATTATCAGTAACACTCTGTGTAAAGGCTTCCTTTGATAAAAAATGACCACACAAATGGGCAGCACAGAGGTGGTTTTATCAATCCATACTGCACATCCCTAGAGGAAGTAACCAGATGCTTTTTCATTGGGATTCAGTGAAGGAGAACCATTCCCAGAAGCTTAGCATAGCAGACTGGATACTTGCCAAGGCCCCCTGTGCCTGTGCCTGCCATAAACACTGGAAGTTCTGCCATCAGAGTAGGCAATTCCTCTGTGTGAAAAAGAGAGCAGCAAAAGGACACCAAAATCACTTGGACTTTGGGTGTGGTTGAGCTCCAGAAACTGCTGTGTTCAAATTTACCTTCTCCAAGGTATTAACCTGCCACCTGATCAGCAGCTGCTCCAGCTGAGAGGAGGATCAGGTCTATTTATACAGGACATATGGAAACATGTCTAGGAAAACACAGGCATGGCCAAAAGTGCACCTGCAGAAAGGGACTTCCTTAATCTGCTTTCCCCAAATAAGGATATCCCCAATGTCAGCAAGCTGAACACTTTCTTATTCACACTGGAGACCTTCATTAGACCTTTCTGCCTTTTTCAAAAGGACTCTTCTTTCCCTTGTTGATAAACCCTTTTCTGAGGTTGTCTCTCAGCAGTTGAACAAGCAGTGAGGTTTACTTGGTTAACAGCACTGTACACACACAAAACCCCAAGCCATTTGCACAGTCCCCCTTCTCTCCTTAAGATCTCCTTCACAGTACCCAGGCAGGACCTCTCACCATCACAGGGTACCTTGGGGAGAAGCTGAGATTCCACTTGCAAAGCAGGATGTAAATATGGGAGGAGCAAAGCACAGGACCCATCTGTAATATCCTGGAAAATGCAACAATACTCTGGATAATTGGGCTGTTCTCCTTAACCCTCCCCCCGTCCATCCACATCACAGCCATCTCCTTCAAAATGCAGAATCTAAACACAACTGCTGAGTCTGTCCTAAGGCCAAGAGGCTGCATCTGGCAGAGCAGCTCTAGATGTCCCTGATTTGGGCATTTCCAAAATAATGTCATCTCCTCTTGGCCTCTGTTCCCGTCACCACCCGAGTGCAAGAGCTCTGCTGTTTCTGTGTAATTCACAAGGAATCCTGCTATCAACTTCCCTTGTGATCATCACTCAGAACCAGGGATCCAGGCCATTCCAGCATCCAGCCTGGAAACTGACTTGTTACTAGTGACTGACCCAACTTCAGAAATAACTTTTGGTCTCCACTCTAAGTCCCAGGACTATTTTTCAAAGGATTATTTCCTTTACACACCCATTTGCATGCTGAGAATATCACATTCCTTCCTATCAAAATCTGGGCTGGGCTCATAACCTTCCAAACAAATCATTTCCAAGCTCCTATTAATCATTTATTTTTCATCTCTACCATAGAGATTATCCCTCTCTGGTAACTTGAACCTGGATGACATGGAAATTTTGAATAGATTTAATTTCATTTTTGCTCAGCAAGTGTCCTGTCCATGTCTGGTGAGAAGATGGGTGAGCTTTTCCAAAGTGAAAGATGTTACATACTATTTTACTTATTTCAATGTGCACATCCACTGATGATGCCATTTTCCCAAGGTAGAAGGCCCCTGAGTATTTGTATTTATTTTTTAATCATAGATGTCCCAACTAGTTGCACAGAGCATACACTGTAGCTGGATGATCTCTTGGCATAACTGGTGACACTGATTACATTTAACTGGTTTTTTCCAGTTCTTCCTGGTGACTTAAACAGCTCCAAGCCAAAGATTTCACATGAAAAATGCAGGATGCACTTCACATAACCCTGTGAGAACATGATGTCAGTACCTGGGTGCATATCCAATTTGGTATTCCCTGAAATCACTAGAACAGGGTGACAGGAGTACCCCAACCCTCTAGGCAGCACATGACATGACAGATTAAATCCTTGCCTAGGGCAGAGAGCCACTGGGGAGGTTAAACTATTCAGATTGCTTTTTAAACATTTCCTGCCTCCTTCCTCACAAGCTGACATGAGGGCTTTAACAAGGCTGAAGTTCTGGAACACAGATTCCAGGGGACATTCTCCTATACAAGAAATGCTGTCAGAGCTCTGTTGTATTCCAAGCCTTCCCTGTATTCAGTTGCCACGCTTCCACCTTCCCATCCTATGCAGCAGCTCAGACACACTATTCCTTATCTCCAGGAAATCCAAAGGATATTGTAGAGCATGGATTTGTTGGCTGTCTCTCTTCCCAGCTCGTTCTGTAATACTGACACATTTTCAGCATTATTTCTGTCAGGGCTGTCATTCCCCAGCACAGGTTATCCTGTGCTAAGCACTGACATATTCACTGGGACTCTCTGGAAAACATTCACAATTCCTGCAACAACTTACTGAACTCACATCAGCATCTCTTGAGTGACTCTAATGTTAAATTTCT
>NW_005054341.1:1398075-1421604 GCF_000277835.1 Geospiza fortis | reverse complement strand
TATCAATGTACAGACACCAGACCTTACTCCTCAGTAGGGCAAATGCTTCATGAGCAGATGACAGCACTGGTCAGACACAGCTGGCTTTGTACCTCCCCTAAGATGCAAAGGGTTTTCCAGTTTAACTAGGAACACTATGATGATACCCTTGCCTACCAACCTAAATCAATCCCTGCCTTGAGAATATCAGCAACCAGCTCCTCTGATCAAGTACTTCAAATTATTAATATTACCCTAATTGTTACACTATCTAAAATTGCAAACCCATTTCTAACCCCTTACAGTTTGTCCTATAGGTCTTTGTCAGAGGGCATGGATAATTATTCAACTTGCATTTAGTACCTGCAGTCCCTTACTGCCTAGGAGATTTTATTCAGTCTCAAGATCATTAAAATAAGAGTTTTTGCTCAAGAAGAAATTCCTAATGCTTTGAACCACATTCACTTGCCCTTCTGCCAGCAATTGTCTTTGAATTCTCACATTATTATGTCCACAAACTGAGCTACACCTCCAGGACATTTCTAAAGGGAAAATATTCATCTCATCTATTTTAGCTCCACCACAGCCAGAGGGGCATGGCCCAATGTCCACAGCAGCACTCCCTGCAGAGGCTATTTGCAAGACGAATCCCTTCCATGCCAACACACAAACCCACATCCTGGACTCCTGGTGGATTGCTTCCTCATAGCCTTCCCATTCCTACACCCAGCTCTGGGCTGCAGCTGCTCCTTGCTGGTCCCTGCTGGCCTTCCCTGCCTCACTCCAGCAAGTGGGAGGTGGCAGGAGGAGCAGCCAGGCAGACACAAGGCCACTGCTGCTGTTAGCACAGACAGCCTGAGCCTGCCAGGCCCCATGGAGGCTGGCACAGCCAGGGGCAGTGACAGTGCCTGCAAATGAAAAGTTATCTCACCCCTCCCAAGCTTCCTGGGACTCTTCTGGAGGTGATCCAGACGCTGCAGAGCTCCCCATGAGCAGTTACTGTCCCAACATGGTGCTTCAGTGCTCAATCCCCATCCCATGCCAAGACTGCCTGAGTAGATTGTTCCACAAGCACGAGCTTTGCAACCCACACCCCACTGTGACTTCTCAGCTGCAACCACAGCCAGAGGTCACAAGCCATTGTACACAACCACCTTCCCCAGGGATCTGTCTCATTCCTGGAATCACTGTCAGAGCATCTCTTGGGCTAGGTCACAGCAGTTCAGCATGGCCAGCCTGAACAGGAGGGCACAGTTTCAAGCAGACTAGAGAAAAGATGAGGAGAAGCTCCAGAGGGTGGTTGGTCACTTGGCAGGGTGTCAGGCTCCAGAACTGTGTCACAGCTTCGTGGTCAGGGCTGTGGCCCAGACAGACTGGCCAGAAGATCAGAGGGGTCACTTAGCTACTGTCCCCGTTTGCACAGAGACACCAAATACACTCACTCATCCAGCTGCCAACACTTGTGCCAGGCTGCTGGCAGCACTGCCACACCAGGGCCTCTGCTTGTGGAATCACCTGCCAGCATGGTCCACAAAGCAGCTGTTCCTCTCAGGCAGCCATTTGCTGTGGCATTTGGTGCTGCTGCTCAATGAGGTGTCTGCTTGCACAGATATTACATACTGACCTGAGCTGGCATCACTTCCATTCCTAATCTCAACAGCTCACAGACTTTGTGAGACATTTACTCTTCAGCACTGCAATCCTGCTGCCCACATTATCTGAATTAGTTCTTCAGAACTGGAATACAAATCTGCTCAAAACATCACCCAAACCCTGTGAGTTGCTGTCTGGCATCCTGAAGTGGAACCTTGATCCAAGTCTGAATTGGAACCCACTTTGAAGCTGACCTGCTCTGTGCAAGAGGTTTGACCAGATCAGAAGTCAATAGAGGGGAAGGTCCAACCCTCACCTCTATTTCTGCACCCAAGCAGATACACCCAGATGAGCCCAGTCTGGAAAATACAAGGTTTTACTCCTGTGGTTGACAGTGCAGCTTCCATGGGATGCTTCTGCCTCCATTTGGACAAGCAGATGCAAACTGCTGTGCTCCAAGAGCTGTGAGCAAGCAAATAAACCCTCTCTCTCAGCAGTTGGACAGAACTGCTTCCTTAGGATACATGATATTTCACTGTCAACCCTTCTGTTTAAACAGGCATTTGCATCACAAATACTCATGTACCTCTGGAAAACAAAATATTTCATTAATATGATGCCAAAAGTGCAACTTGTGGCTGGTTTTGCTCAAAATTGACTGTAAAAATCAGAAACTGACTGAAAAATACTTTTATCTTTGAAGCTGTTCTGGCATGGGAAAAAATCAGAATCTCCAAATTATATTATACAAGAGAATAGGCTTAGATCAGATATTAGGAAAAAAGTTCTTCCCTGTGAGGGTGGTGAGGTCCTGGCACAGGTTACCCAGAGAAGCTGTGGATGCTCCATCACTGGAAGTGCTCAAGGCCAGGTTGGATGGGGCTTGGAACAACCTGGGATAATGAAAGGTGTTCTGCCCATGGTAGTGGGGTTGGAATGAGATGGTTTTTAAGTTCCCTTCCAACCCAAACCCTTCTGTTATTCTGTGATTGTATAATTAGAGAATTATCTGCCTGGAAGCTTAGCAAGCTCACTTTAAGTGGTACTTTTTGTTTTTCAGTGCCATTTGAACCTTAGGCAATATGGAGGGTAGGTGTGAATGAGCAGCAGCAGATCCCCGTCATGCTTTATAGTGATGGAGATGAGTGAAGAGGTTTTAATTGCTACTGTGCTTGAGAAAACGAAGCTTTCTCCAAAGCCTGTGGTTAGCCTGGAGAGGATTCCACTTGTTCTTCTTCCTTAATTACATTGCTGCCAGTTGATATCGTTTTCTCAGAACTTAAATATCAAAGGAAAACATGTTCCTGTCAGTGCACTAAAAAGCCATATTTAAAAGAAGCAAGGCTTGATGTTCTGTGTTCTCACTTCTGCAAAAATCTGAGTGACTTCAATGGTATGTTCAATTGAATAAAGAACATAAACTAAAGCCAACATTATTTCTGTGTGGATTTTTCCCCATAAATTTTTTGTTTGTTTTAAAGCAGTTGTTAAACATGTAAGACATTTGATTGATTAAAACAGCATATAATTTTAACAATCTTATTCTTATAACCTTGTTTGTTTGTTAGCTGAAGAATTAGATGAAATAAAAAAGGTCTTGTGACAGGCCAAGAGGAAAGGCACAAATGGAAAGGGATATAAAAGTCCACTAACACATTAAAGATGTATCAAAGAATGCAAGAGAACATATCTGTGGTCAGTTGAAGATGCTTTGAGCAGAGATAATTTCCCTGAATTATTATGTGATAATATTCTTCCTCCCAGTACACAAAGCTCAAAGTTAGGATTCAGATTCTTTTTACCCTGCAAAGGCAAAACATTTCCAGGCCTTTTAACAGCCATCAGCTTGGCTTTTCAAAGGAGCACAAACAGTCAGTTTGGTTGGAACGGGGGGACCAAGACTAGAACCAGAAAAAGGATGTAGGCAGTTAACTTCCATGTGACCTAAATTTTGTGTCAGGATTCATGGTCAGATGACAGCTCAACCCACAGGTTTGTAGCCCTCTGTTCCCAGCTCCTCTGTGTGTCCCAGTGTGCGCTACCAACTGTGACTCGCAGGACATGTTGCTCACAACTGACACTGGAACACACACTGAGCTGGGCTATTTCTCCTTGGAAAATGCAACCAGAGAGGCTTTAAGAGCCACACCTGAAACAGGGACATCAAAGAAAGGGGCATAGTTGGCAGAGGACTAAAAAAACCAAAGCCAGCGCAGAAAAATCTGATTATTCATATCATGAGAGCTGCCTCCCTCACTGTCTGTGAAACACAGGATTGTCCACCATCAGGCAGTTACTGCCTTCAAGTTCCTACAGGTTTCCTGTGCTCTTTTCCCTTTCCACCATGAAGGCTTTCTTTCATGTCAATCAACGTGCACCAGAATAGCTGGGAGCAGAGAAAACTTGCAGCTGGTCACCTTCAGTCCCCTGATTTGTGCAGCAAACCTCCACCTTTGAAAGGTGACCTGCTGACTCCTGGCAGCCATGGAGCTGATCCAGAATCAGTCTCCCATTTGTACCTTGATGGAGTTGAAAATGAGAGTTGGTATCCACAGGCATCAGCAACCAAGTTGTGCACATCAGAAGCACTTGGGAGAATTCCTGCCCTAGGGGAGCAGTTCTTGTCTTTCTCTGGCTGTACAATCACTAAGGAAAAGTCACAAGGTCAGACACCCCGTGCTAGAATCAGTGGATTAATGTGGCTGTCACAAGGGGAAAATGGGACTCAGGATCCCCCCAAGAAACCTCCACATCTCAACAAGAATGAGCAGCTGCTAGTTTGGCCTTTGGTCTCAGTTTTATTGCCAAGAATATAAAAAGAAATGCTCCAATCTTTTATCCCTTTTTTTCCCCCAGCTGCTGACTCAAGTAACTTCCACCACCACTATCCCTTTTTGCTATCCTATAAAGCTCTACAGAGATAATAGCCTGATCTATAAAGTGAGAGCAACCCCCCCAGTCACCCAAGCATCTTAAGAAGAGGACATTCAATGCAGTCAGCCCAGATTTAGTGAATTACATTTTCATAGGAAGAACTGAGTGTAAAGCAGACAGTGCAGGACAACAGCTGCACTAATGAAATCTTTAGTTACACCAGATGTCAGCTATGAAATGTAAGGAAGAGACGCTTGCATCTTACTTTTTTCTTCTTTCCTCTGTTATCTGTGCCCTGCATTTTATTGTTTAAATGAAATTTCTGAATCATCAGGAGATTTTTGTGGTTGTATAATGGCTGGAGCCCATTCCTACCACCCTTGAATTTCACTGCAGGCATCTGGCATGAGCAGCAGAGCTCTGGAAGGAGTCTTCTGGGTTTAAGACCACCAAAGAGACACAGGCTGTAAAAGAGACACAACTACAGCTGGAGACCAGTGAAAGGGAAATATTATTAGTGGACATTTGTGAAGTCCTTTGTCTTTGGTCTGACTGTAAACCAGTATCAAACCTATTTAGGTAATGAAGATTTCAAAGCTCACCTTCAATAAAACCAGCTTTTCCTTGGTTGCATTTAGGACAGAGAGGATCACTGAGGAAAGACCCAAGTTAGGAGGGTTCAATATGTTCAAGTGTGAGCAGTGTTTCTGCAGTCAGCAGAACAAGCTGCAGTGGATAAAGAGAGGTTTCACTGGAGACACTTTCTTGGTGGCTTAGCCTGAAGGAGGTGAGAAGAAGCACAAAAGACGTACTAACACAGGAGATATTCTCATTTCAGACTCAACAGAGAAACAGTAACTGGCCAAAGGAATAACAACACATTTCACTGCAGACACATAGCCCAGCCACAAGTGCAAATCCAAATCAGGTGCTTAAAAACTGTTTGTGAAACATTTGGAGGAGACAGCCAGAACATTTTTCACAGAGCTTTCCTTCATAAAAGGATACAATTCTGTTAAATTTTCCATGGAAAGAGATTTTTATGGTAATGTTCCTAACATGGAGGGGGGTTCTGTAGTCCTCAGGAAAAAGGAATTTGATCAAAAACTTTGGTTTTTCAATTTGAAATAGAAGTCATTGCTCTTTGTGAAAGCATGTGAAAGAGCCACTGGTTTGCATAAACTTGTCTTCATTCCAAGGCAGAATAAAGAGAAATTTCAGATATCTGGAAGTTGTCATGAGATGGAGGTGCCACTGCTGGGACAAAGAAGAAATGGCTCTTGAGAGCACAAGCACAACATTGCCACTATAGCCTGTAAGGGGGAGTCCCTACAACTTCCCAGGCAACTTTACAGTTTACCAACTGCTTTCAAAAACTTATTGATTTGTGCTTTGATAAAATGCACAGTCATGCTCACACAGGTGAGAGAAGGAAGAAATGCACTTTTCTTTCCCAACAAAAAAATAATTTTTGAAAAAACAAAATGTGTTAAAAAAGGAAAATTAACTTACAGAGGCTGCTGCAGTACTTCCAAAGAATGGCAACGTGGGCCTATTGGTCAAAATTACAATTTTTTTTTACTAGAATATTTCAGTTTAGCTGTAGCTATTGCCTCCAGAAAGGGATGCAGGTGTGCTTTTAAAAGACCAGTAATACCCAGTGCATCAAAATAGTGATTTGCACAGGTTTTTCTGACCCTTGAAAGCCTTCATCTATGCTAAAAGGCAGCACTACAAATTAATCTTATATGAGAAAGAGCACAATAAAAGTGATAGAGGAGGATCATGGATGAATTATTCCTCTACAGGAAATTTGAGTGATCCTAAGATTAAGAAAATAAAGTCCAACATCTCAGAAAAGGAGAGTACTCTCAAACAGATTTGAAAAAAAAAAGTCCTCAAATGAAAACCATGTTGATAATAAGTAGCATGCTGGTGCAAATACTCTGCCTAACTTCTTCTGTCCAATTAGAGACTGTGTTGAAAAGCAAACTTCTGCTTGGCAAAAGACAGATAATTTAGACCATGCTTCTGCATCCACATTCCGGAGTCTTTGGCTTCTCCATGAGAATGGGAATGAGGAACAGCAGCTGCACATCAGCACAACTGTGACTGTGGTGGTACTGATGGGTGCCTGGCCACGAGGAGCCCACAGGATCCTCCACCTCTCTAAATCCAGGCCTTTGACCCAATGGAAGAATGCAAAGATCCCTCTGGGGCCTGGCTGTAATTATCACCAAAACATTCTCAAATACTTTTTTCAAACTCTGTTTTAAAAAACTTTCCATATTCTAAACTTACATGGGACAGCACTGGGTTGCAGCCCCAATTCTCTAATCCTTAACATTTTGGCTAGCAAAAGTTCTAATCCTGTACCAAAATGTAGTGTCCAGAAAGTTTTAAGCATTTAAGTTTTATATGTTCTTACAGTTTACTTAGGATTACTATAAGCATAGCTTCTTATAAACATTTACATACTTTGGCTCTGCTAATAAAGTGTATCCTCACTTTTTTTTTTATTGGGGAGCTATAAATTTGTAGAGAGAGAGAAAACCTACAACAACAATGGGGGTAGTGTGGCCCAAGCCAAAGGAAATTCATATATGAGGAAACAATGGGAAGTTGGCAAAAACAACATGAAGAAAAAAGGGAAGTTTATTGGATACACGCAAAGAAAAGACCACCCTATGTGTGTGGTATATATTTGTGCTAAGTCTCACATCTTTTCTGTGATATTTTTTCTTTACAAGGTTCTAAGCTGTTTTTTATGAGATGAATAAAACACACAAGAGCAAAGTCTCCAGCAGTTAAAGGGCAGTAGTAGATGTCTCTGCTATGCATTTGCTTCTAACAGAATTCCCATTCACTTTCCCTGAGCAAATCAAAACTGTTGTTGGAAAAAGTTCTTTGAAGACCAATGACCCAAATTATCCTTTTGCAAAGGAAAGAGGTATTCAAAGCTTCGAAAACTGCCTCCAAACATATACACACAAAATGCAGTGTTGAGCAAATGAAGTGCACAGTAGTTCCTGCCCAAATCCTGTATGATCCTGAGCTCAAACTGAGAGACTTCAAAGGGCTCCAGCAGAAGCGTGCTCCAAATCCCACACTGCCTGGCACCACCCCGGGGGAGTTTGCTCAGTTCACCTTGGAGGTGCAACATTTTCCCTCATTTGAATCCAGGTAATCAGTTTTATGTCTCGACAGCCATTTTCAAATCATGTTCCCCCAATATTAGTGAGAGCCTAGCTCTTGTCTTGTTCTCTTCTCATACCATTTAGCATCTCTAATTGAATCACCAATTATACTCTCCAGCCCAACTCCTATTTTTCTGATCTTCTGTTTTGCTCTTCTGCTCTCCCCTCTCTGTGAGGGCAGCTTTAAGTTATGCACATGGTTACGTTCTTCTAAGGATGTGGTAAATCCAACAGGCTTCAGTTACTTCTTGTAAGGCCTCGAAACCTGTCAGTGGTGAGGGAAGGATGCTGGCCTCCAATGTGTGGGAGAAATGACTAAAATTAAGCACATGACAAAAATTAGCAGAAGAAAAAAGGAAGCTTCAACACATGGAAGGAATTTTGGTGGAACAAATAAGATTTGCTGGACCCTTCTCATATGATTCAACGATTCTGTTGTTGCACTGCAAGATGCAGTAATGGAAAACAGAACTGTTAGAAGGTGGGAGGTAAACTGAAAACAAAACAATATGTTACCTTACAGTGAAGGAGAGGTGAGGGTTACATGTTTATGGTGCATTAAAATGCATCACCCATTTGTCAAGATAAAATCCATCTTAAAACCCTTTCATTCTTGTTTACTTACATTTAGGGTATTAGCAGAATTCTGCATTTTACAAAGTAATCCAAGATCTATTCAGAAGAAAGGATTGCTGTCCCTTCCTTGCCCATGAATCTTCAGATGCACAGAGTCTGAGCAGAAATTCAACTCTGGCAAATATCTACAACAGGTTCAGGGTGCTGTAAACTGCTAACTCATGGTTATGAAGAAGGCATGTCACCACATTTCCTGACAGGAGGGTCTCCTCTAAGAACACACTTTAATTTTCTACAGCAGGGTTCATTAGCTTTCATTTTACTACATTTGTACCACTTTACAGTTTACATTTCACACCACTGTGTTAGGAATCCTTCAGTATTTGTGGTTGTTGTAGAAAAGATTTGGCTCTGCCAGTCAGACACTAAACTGCAATCAGACATTTCACCTTAAAGGCAAAGTTTTCTAATTGTGATAGGAGGAAAATTTTTTTTAAAAACAACAGTGAGAACTGAAGATACAGGCACTAATTAGGCACTGGAGAAAGTCTGGTGATCCTCTTATGAGGGATCCTAAGTGCATCCAATTCCAAAAGGATTAAAACAACACAGAATAAGCCTCCTTCAAGTGAAATGGATGAGAAATCAAATTAAAATAATTCAGTGGTAATAGTATGGTTTCCCTTGCTTAAAGTTGAGGCCAGTATTGCTTTTTAGTGAGCTGGGAAAGACAATTTTAGAAAAAATAAGGATAGCCATTCTCATCCTGCTGTGCTTGTCCAGAGCTGAGATCTCACTGGGTTCCTGTGTTTGGTCCTCTGGAAGCAGCTCTTCCTCAAGTTCACTGTACTCCACTGAACTGACTCTGCTGCTGTTCTGTGTCTCTTCCTGGCTTCCCCACTGCATGCCTGAGGCACAAAATCTGCAGCAGACACCCCTCCTGGCAGGACAAAAAGTGGCAACGAAAGCAGAAGAGCACACAGCTTGAAGAATCTTTCATCTTCATCTTGGAGAAGGACAAGCAAAACAAACAAATCATGTTCTGAACAGTTTCTTGCCTGTCATTCCTCTCTAATGTCTTTTCTCATGCCTTAGTATCAGGACAGGCAGCTCAGACACACTCTGAATTTGAACAAGAGTTTGGGGGAGTGTACACAGATTCTTGCAGCTCATGATGTCTTTAACAAATAACAGTCCCTGGTTCTGTTTTCTCTGCCCTTCTGTGGCCCCATGCTCAGAAGCTGTGCTGTTCCACAGAGCAGGAGCTGTGTGGGTTTGTTCCAGGAGGAATTCCATAAGGATGCAGAGCTGGGCACTGCTGTGCCAGCTGGCACTGGTGGTGCTGAACTCACGCCGTAGTTTGGTGAACAGGGAAGGTGAGGGAAAACAAAACAGCAGGGTTCTTAAGCTGAGATCTCTAAGAAGGCCTGTGCAGAGCAGGTAACTGGAGAGGTGTGTGAAGCCCTGCCTGAGGCTGGGTACTCCACAGACAGGGGCAGTGCAGCTCCTCTGTAGGAGCAGAAGGTCAGACTGAAGTAACTTCTTGCTGTTACCTAGTTAGTTCACAGTGTTCTGTAAAGGCTCTCTAAGTGCTCCATCTCTGACCCCTCCAGTGTGCTTTCTTATCCTACCCACTTGCAGTGCCTGGATCAGAATGAACTGCAGAATCGAACAGAGGCTCTTGCATCCATTCAAGACTGAAGAACCTACAGAGCTCCCTTAGCACACTTCACCCAGAGAAGCCTACAAAGGCTTTTCCATTGACCTCATAAGAAGATGGATCAGCCCCATAGGAAAGGCTTCAGCCCAGCAAATACAATTTCTTGCCATGATTGTATTTGGTTTGCCAGAGAGATTAATTCCAGACATGGTGGCTTAGTCAAAATTTGGATTTCCACCGCACCCACACAAAATGATGGTGAGAGGTTTCCTCCTGTTCCCCCTTCCCTGCCCAGCAGCTCTGCCACCTGCAAGAGGACAAACCTTGAACTAACACAGACACAGTTATATAAACCAACATTCCAGTTAATAGTCACTTTGGAAATTCCCAAGCTATGAGCTGTCCTGCAATCTAGAAACTGTGGTTTCCAGACATGAGCTAAAATCCCAAACCACTGCACAAGGAGTCATTGCGAACATTTCTGTGTCATTGTTTCAAAACAAAGCTTGTAATATTTTAATGCCATGACCACAAGAGCTTGTCTGCTGCAGCATGTAAAGACTATCCAGCGAGTTAGGAAAGCACTCCAGCCTCCAGCTTGCTCCCACTCATTGACAGGTCCATTGGGAATACTGGGAAAAGAGTGCCACAGTGGGCCAGCTGCTGGCTTACCTGGAGCAGCAACAATAACTATGCAGATGATGATAAAGACTCCCAGGAAACACTCTCTGCCTTTCTCACAGGTGACACCAGGATCAGTGTCTGCCCAGAGCCTGGGAGGCACAGGCTCTTGACCTTCTTCAGTCTCTTGTTTAAGCTCGTATTCCCACCTTGCAGGCAGGATTAACTCTCCCAGTTCCAGTAGCCACGCTGTGGTGCAATGAACCATGCCAAGCTCTCTGGATCTTCAGGACAGCGAGCAGAAGCACCTGTACAGCCTGGAGAGGGTGTCCTTGTCTCTACTTTCTGAACACTTCCATCTCATCTTAAAACTCCAGAGGTCACAATTGTTCACACCCAGAATTTTATAGCCACCAACTCTGACAGGCAGATCTGCTTTGATTCCTCTTGCCATTTTTTTCCTGGATTTTACCTTCTTAGGGAGTTTCATCTTCAGTATTGAAGAAGAGCAGGTTCCACTTTGCCATGTGGAGTAACACCCACCTCAGGCTGCTGGGACAAGGACTGTCATTTGGCTTCTCCCCTTCATTCTCCTGTAACTCAGCAAACTCACAGGTTGCCTTGCAAAATTCCTTTCCTGATGTCCTCCCTTAACAACTGGCTTCCTAAATTGTGACCTCTGAGAACCAAGGAAATGACTACATTTTGGATGGCCATTTGAAACCTGAACACCTAGCATGGATGGGTGAAAGAATCACCAATATATTTCGTTGCCTGATGATTATTCCTAGCTTGAGTCAAGAAAGCCAGAACCCTGAGAAGTGATACACCAAGGTAAAAAGGGAAGGGCCAGAACAGAAGAAACTAATCCAAGACCAATTATTTTGTCTGTTCTTTCTGAAGTAATAAAATACAACAAAAATTTTCTCACATTTAATTCCACAGGAGAATGCACATGTCTGCAAAAGTAAAAATACCCAAGTATTTCAGCCCACAAAGATTCCAGGAAAGTGACAAGAGTTTGACTGAGTCAGGATAACACAAACTATTAACTTTCTGAAGTTTCAGGACATAGAAGGAATTCCAAATTTTGCTTGATCAGCTGAAACAATTTAGGGAATAAGTTTCTCTAATTTGATTGCCAGAACTTTAGCAAAGAATTTCATGTCAACATTAAGTAGAGATAGAGCTGTATAATAGAAGACATTATGAGTCCTCCTCCGTGGCTTTCCTAGTAAGGTGATACCAGCCTTGGAGAACAAAGCATCTTTCAACTTTATAGAAATCTGGAGGCTAAGAGAATGCTAAAGATTTAAAATAGATTCAAGAAAAAAACAGGTTGAAACAGAAGCTTTACTTGTTTTCATATTAGAGTAGCTTTTCTCACTTTCCCCTTCCCAGGTTAGTTCACCCAGACTGGTTTGCAAAGCTGAATTAATTTTCTGCAGGGCAACACTTCCAACTTACACCAGATATATTTTAGATGCTTTCATACTGAAATGTGTTTCAAACACTTATGACATTTGGTCATGCCAATCTGTGATATTTATGTTGACCTGGAGAAAACAATTATGATCTGCTTGGAGGATGCTCCTGTTTCATTCTGTTTAACAAAAAGAACTCACCAGCAGTCAAGTGAAAAGACTGAATATTGCACAGGCCAACTGGGGCTACATAAAATGGTGTTTGCAAGTATTTGCATGAGGCAGTGGGGAGAGCTTTATATAAGTAATGTCCCTATAAAAATGCATCACAAACTGAAGAAAGCAGATTTTGGCAAGTAACATCATCCTTAAGGAAACTTTTGCTGACAATGCAGAGTCTCACTGGGATGGATGTGGTTGACCAGTAAGCCCAGTTCAGTCCCTGAGAATTGTCCCTGGCTGGAATCTGCAACTATTTAATTCTTCTTCTACAAAAATGACAAAAATGCTTTAAAGCTGGAGACTAGAATAATAAAACCATGTAGGTTTCTACAGAGAAAGTGTGTTTTGGGGGATCCTTTGATATGCTTTGTTTATTGTTGCAAGCAGCTGTAAACCACAGTCTATTTTGGTTTTTGTCTGATCCGAGTTGCGCATCTGGCTGTCAGGGTTAGTGTCAGCTTGGTGGGGGACTCCTCCAGAGATGTGTGCAGGAGAAATATGTGTATTCTGCAGCTTGGTGTGCAGGTCTGGGATTTCTTTCCTTCACCTTTCAACCTTACACTGAAGGAAGGCTCTTAAGTAAAGCACAGTGGCTCAGGAATGACAGCCAAGGTTTCCAGCTAAGCCCAAAGCTCCTCAGTTACTCACACGACTTCCAGAAAAGCTAGCATGTCACTTTGGTCTTTGACCAAAACCTTCTTTGTTTGCCCATGGCCCATCAAACAGCACATTTTAGTGGTCAGCCCCATGGCTGTGTCCCCACAGCTCCTGTGGAAATGCTGGATGCATGGAGGGACTTGGAGTGTCTAAGGGCTCACAAAGGGGCACAGCCCACAAACAGAAATTAGTGAGCTGCAGCACAGACATGCCACGAGCTATTTCTAGAAAAGTATTCACATCCTTGAAGCCTGGAACTTAAATGTGAGTCCCCGTTCTGAGAAACTTGCAACAAAGGTTGCAAACCTGCACACAGCCTCTAACCTTCACGTTGCTCTCAATGTCCTGAGCTCTCCCAGGGATCCATGAAAGCCAGGGTCCCACCACCACCCACACCCACCTCAGTGTGCCATGAGAGCACTGTAATTCTGGGAACTCCTTTGCAAACAAAGGTGCTGGTTTCTAAGGAGAACATTGTTGGTTTTGAAACTTGGGCTGTTATATTCATGCTTAATGCATGGATTTGGAAAATGGAATTAAGACCAAAAATGTATTTTGAATGTGCTTCATTTAGTTTTACAGCTCCATGCAAACCACACAATCTGTTTGGGGTTTATAACACAAAATTTGACCTGAGGATCAAAAAGGCAGAATACTGAATATTTCGTGTATGTACAGAGGAGTTGTAAAATAGGCCCCTTCTTTCTTATGAGGAAAGGTTCTTCAAGTGCTTGATACACTGTGGTATTTACTTCTGCAAGTATTGGTAACTCCTAAATTTTGGACTGTTAGAACTATCTTCTTATAGTAACTAGTAGAAATTAATGCCTTCTATAACCAGATATGAAAAGCAAAACAAGTGACACACTGTGAAAAAATTCAATAATACATCTTGAAAGAAAACTATGGAAATGGCAGAGGATTGGTGCCAGCACCAATGCCAGGGTGCAGTGTGCTCCAGACATTCCAAATTCTCTCCCATTAGGAGCAAAGAGAGAAAGAGTGCACAAGGAATCTGCTATCCTTCGGAAACTCTGGTGAATGTTGTAGGAAGGTGGGGCTTGCTAAGACATCTTTGAGTACAGATTTGCCATTCCTTTGGCCAGGAGAATCTGACAGAGCAATCACAAAATCATTCATTAATGAAAACCAGGTTAAGGTGAAGTGCAAATAATAGGATGTATTAATCACATGTGCAGTTGATGATACACTTAGATGTTTGCAAAAGATAAAGTGGAGAAATGAAAGAAACTACTTAATTGACTAAATGAAATCAAAAGGGTTTTTGAGAGACACCACAGAAACACTGACAAATGAATCCCTTTGGTTCTCTCTGTTATACTGAACCTGATTCCCTTGTCCCATCAGGCGAGTTTCTTACTAATATTGCTGCCCTGGAATGTTTTGTTGGGAGCTCACAGTGAGGTATTTAGGCCACACAGAAATTTCTCCCTACAGCCTGGTCTTTACCCAAGGGGAGACCAGAAATAGGAATGAGACAGTGTTCCCTCTACCCTCTAAGAACTTAACATGATCCTCAGCAGCTACTGCTTCCCTTTGGAAGCCTGCTGCTCACAGGAAGAAAAGGCTGGTGGTATTCTGATAACACTTTCTGCATAATCTGTTTCCACTTCAGGACAGAGAAAGCACATGATGAAGCAGAATCCTCCTCCTCATTCCCAGTGAGGCTACAAAGAATTATCCTGCTGCTCTGAAGGACTGCAGGTCACTGTCACAACCTAAGACTTAGATGTGGGACAAAAAAATATCCAACTTGTTTAGATTTTTCAAGACAGGAGTTGCATCCTGGGGAACTGAATGAGTTTTCCCATCTGTGGAATTGGAGGAATAGAAACACTTAACAGTGCCATCAGGGTATTTGTCAGTGCAAGATGAGCAGATGAAAGTGTTTGGTAAAGCATCTTCATTTAATATCATTTAAATGCAATGTGACAGACTTAACTGACTTGCAGAGTCTCTTGGTCAGTCCCTTTTGGATCTGTAACCCCCTGCCTAAAACCAGACTTGCTGAGGAGCAAATGTTAAGCAGAAAACAACAATTCCATTTTGGCATCAAAACCTGGACACAGCATTCATCCCAAGGAATATAATTTGTCAAGGGGTTACATTACTTTGCACAAAAACCTTTGCAAAAATCAGCACGAGATGATGAAAGGGAAATGAAGAGAGGTCCAAATAAGAAACATTTCCTGAAACACTGGAAATTTTAATTTTCCCTTGGACATCACAGCTACTTCAGCAAAATTTTAGCTAAGGGAACAGCTTTGTTAAGTAAGACTCAAATTAGAATGGAACCTCATTCACTCCATCAGTTCTTTTTCCCCTTTAGTTTGCCTTTACCATCCTAAGATGTTACATTTGCAAGGTAAGGATGAAGCAACATCCCAGTAAAAGTGTAACAGAGACACTGCCAAGGCTAGCAAAGTTCAATGAATCCTGAAGCTTTTTCTGTTCCAATTCCAGTTTATAAATGGCCAAGGCTCTGCAAATTTTATGGGCCATCTGCAGGCCTAAGACAATTTATGTCCATAGAATTACATCAGATCTTTAAACACCATTTTCATGTAAATAAAAAAATGCATAAAATCTAAGCTTAGCAAAACTTCTCATACCCAGCTAAATCACCAAAATCAACAAAAGCAGGTGTCTTTCACACTTCCTAATATGTGGTGAGCTTTCACTGTTCTACAACGCATTTAGGCTTTTTTAATGTTCTCTTTTCTGCCACTTCCTGACCTCCTCTATATCTCAGCAGAGAAGCAGGGAATAAGATTTGTCCAGGATAGAGTAAGAAATGACCTGGACATTTATCCAAACCACAAGCCAAGATGCCTGTGGCTTGACAATGTCTGGTTAATATTTTTTTCCAGGTTTTGACTCACATTGGAAGTAAAAGTGACAAAAACTCAACTGAGAGAAGCCTTTCTTTTAAGATTCCCTTTCTGACTTTGTGCAGCTGTGAGCTTCCAGATTGCCTGGATATCCCATGCACCCAAGGCTTTGTGTAACACAGCAAATAAAACAGGACACACCTTGTTTCTTCTGAAGTAATCCCTAAGGGGTCAAAATCCTCAGTTATAAAGCACAGGATGACACAGTTTGTGTGCATTGCTCAATACAGGCCCACACTCAAAATTCTCAATTGCCTCAACAGAACAGCAGTTTAGTTTCATGCTAAATTGCTAGCTTAGTCTTATCTAAAATCAACAGTCAGAATGGAGTTTACATTTTTATTTTTCAGGCATGTCTCACCTTTCCCTAATGAATATTCTGCTTTAATGAGTTGCTTTTGCTTTCAATTCCAATGATTTTGGTTCATAAAATTGCAATATGTAAGTGCAAGGGAGCCTAGTTCTGTCCAACATGATCTTTATTGGCGTGAGGGTGCCACCTATTGTCATGACAATTGATGTGAGAAAACCTTCAGCAGAGGCTTTTGCAGAGCAATGCCCTGCTCCTTCCTACCTTAGATCACTTCCAATCCTTTAGATGATTCCATTTTGGCAAAATTATATTTCTGTCCATCATACACAGTCTGATCACACAGGGATTGCTCGTTCCAATATGTGTTAATGTTGTGGAATATGGTGATTGCAAGATCATACAAGTATCAAAGTATAACCCTCATGCTTGACCCTCAGACCCTGGTCTGCTATACCCACCACTAGGATAACAAATCAGGTCCCAAAAGCACCTGGATTTAGGATTTTTCAGTACAAACATATCTATTTGGCAAAAAACATACCCAGCACTTGACATTTTTCATGATTACTGAAGTTTTGAACTTCAATATCTAAATTCTCTTAGGTACCCAGTTTGGGGACAGGCTAGGGACAGGCTTAGAAGTGAGAATAGCAAGAGAACAGTTCTGTTTAAATACCTGAAAAAAAACATCACTACATCACCTGTGGAATTTTAAAGTGCTTCCCAAAAGGATTGTTCCATTTCTTTGACAACCAGCAGTCTGTAACCATGCAAATTGTAGTTCTCAGCTATAAAAGTGATTATAGTTTTCTATAATGCTGACATAACAATGACAATAACAACAATATACCAGGTTTTCCTTTAGTGTTTTAACTTTGAAGATGAGTTTTCAGTTTCCCAGCAGCTCAAATTAAATATTTTGTATAGAAACTGCTCCTAAATAGGTAGGGAAAAGTTGTATAAACAAGTGCAATATATGAAATGGAAGCCCAGGAGTTCATTTTTGTGCACACCCACCTTTACAGATGGTCTTCCAATTCAGGATGTGAACACTCACCTTTATGCAGTGATCTGAAGTCAAACTGAAGTCAAACTGTCCAGCTGCTGCTCCAAGGAAGGAAACACCGATTTCTAGGCCTGCTGTTTTGAAGGCCTTTATGCCAACCAAAAATAAGACAGAATAAACACTGGACTGGGAGTCAGTACATCCACATCTGCTTCTTTTGGGGCATTTTTAACACTAGCATTATCTTTAAGTAGATTTGTGGGAAATGCACCAAGACATCACAAAGCTGATCCTTCATATAAAATATACTCACTGGATTGCTGTCCTAGGATATTCCAAGCTTTTGCCGTTTTTCAGAGATACCAGGATACAGATGGATCTTCAGATTTATTTGGTTTGGTATGGATTCATGTTAGGTTTTGAGTTTTCAGCTTAAGGCTATCCCAAAGAAAACTTACCTAATCTGAAGTGACACAGGGCTGTCTTTTCCTGGGCACGCAGGTAGAGAAAAACAGACCATCAAAGGTAGAATCAGGCTGCAAAATACAAACAGCACTGCTGTTAACTGCTAGTTGAAGATCATTTGAGTAGACATGACCCTAAGAGACCACAGCTCTCAGTTTAAAATGCCAAGGCTGTGATTAGTGCCACCACTTTTTCCTCCCAACTCCGAATCCCAAAGACCCGCAAGACTTTGCTTCTTACATGTGCCAGCCATGGTTCCTGTAAATGGAGTATTTGTTTCAGCTTCATGTCCAGCGTGCAAAGAAAAAGAAATTGAGTTAATTTTCAGAGTAGCAGGAGAAAGAAGAAAACACTATTGTCACTTAGCTGCTATTTGTAAAATTACTTTAGAATTTTTTTAAGCCTTTTTACATTAAAAAGGGGAGGGGAGGAAGGAGAGTAAAAAAATAAATCCCTAGTTCCACGTTTGTGTCTCCTCTAATCCAGCTGAAACTGATACACATTATTGATAAGCCACAACAATTCTTACCTGTGAGCTATAACATTTTTTCACATATAATGGCAGATGAGACCCAAAATGAGTCTGGGGACAGGACCCTCTTCACAATTTGGAGACTATTTCTAAGGCAACAAAGAAAAACCCTTTGTTTAGACTAAGCAGCAGCAAACACACATTTCCTCAGCTGGTAACACGTTCAATGAACTTGCTGACTTGTCACTGATCAACACATTAGATTAAAGGCTTATTTGTTGTATCCTAAATGAGTGAGTTTAATGAAAACAGCTGTTCTACTAACACACCAGAACCTTTTAATTTGAGCAGCTAATGGGACTCTTAAGGCAATGCCAAAGAACACAGCTTCACTGGGGAAGTCACATTGCCCCTTTGCAGTCACCTCTCCAAAACTAAAACAGGGTTTAAAATAATCAGATTGAGAACTTTGTCTTGGTTAGTGCCAATAAATTCCTCTAGGTTACAGCAGATGCTTCCAGAAGCAGACAGAGGTGACCACAGTGTAGAACAATAGGAACAAGGATATCCCACAAAGATATTCCCAGAGGTCCAGACTCCACAGCTTTTCCAAAAGAGTCACTGGGTTTTCAAAACAGCACCATGCATTTAGATTTTAAAAATCAATAAAGGTATATCAGCAAAACAAATTTTATTGGATTTTATCCTGGCATAACTGGATTCACTTTGCTGGACTATGGAGCTCTGTCACTGAAAATGTGCAGAGAATACCCTAAAGCTGGGCTCAGTGGTAAAGCTCTAAGTCCCAACAGCACAAGGTGCTTGCTCAGATGGACACAAAATGCTTTAAAACCTTTGCTTTAGGACACTTCTCCTCTGTAGTATGCCTGGCTACCTCACTCCCACCACGCAGAAAACCACACATCCTTTCAAGAGAATTAAATATTCTTGGTGCTGCAGCTTATAATTAGCAAAAACAGGGAAGGAAAACAAAAAAAAAAAAACCTAAACCAAAATAAATCCATCCAGAAGCACTTGGTAAGAGATCCATGTTTATTTAGCATTGCCTCTGTTGGCAGCTAAATGCATATTATTGTCAGATAGTGTTCATGTGTGTTTTGCTTTATCAGTACAGCCAGCTTTCTTTTCCCCATCCTAAATTCCATTTTCCTCTTCAGGAGAGCATGGAAAAGAACACACCAAGAAAGCAAACATGGACTCTGACTCTTACATTTCCATCCCTTGACATTCAACATTCAGTTGTATACCACTGGGTTTCCGTTTGCACTAAAGTCATTCTCTTGGCAAAGGCCAGCTCGGAGCTGGCTAGTGAAAAATCTCTCCTTCACTCTAGTTTGCCCACCTCCTTACCTTCAAAAGCCAAAACTCACAATGTGCTGCACAAAGGGCACACTCAGTGGCTCTGAGTAGCCTGCCTCCTCCATTTATCTGCACTGCATGTTCTCCCTGGAGGCTGAGCATGGCCATCAGTTCCCCTCCTCGTCAGGGCTTTCTGCTCGACTGACACAGCAGCGTGATTGACACCGGCCACTGTCACACCAAAATGAACAGACATGAAATGACACCAGAAAGGTGCCTCTGAACAACATCTCCAGCTAGAGAGGGGGAAAGAATGGTCTTATTCTTGCCCTAATTCCTGACTGAAAATGTGACCACAGTGTGTCTGAAAATATGACCACAGCTTGTCTCTCATATAAATATCACTTGAGAGCTGAAAACCACCTGGCTGTGAGCCACCTGGCCAAGGCCTTCCACAATCAGAGAACTAGAAAGAGTTATAAATGCTAAAAATGTAGTAATAATCAATGGTAGTGCACCATTCCTAAGCATGTGGAAACTGGAATAAAATCCTGAGCTCCCCATAGCCAGCTTCTTCCTTTCTGTATGCAATAGTCACACTCTGTGCTCCCTCCAGGTCTGTGTTCAGCAGTCTGACATGGAGAAGGATTGCTCCAGCCCACCTCTGCTGGACTTGCCCCATGTCCAAGAGCCAGCACCTGGCCTTTGTGCCAGGTATGCCCAGAGAGCAGGGCCAGGGGAGCACAAGTGGGAAGGGAGGCAATAGATGCCCCAGTCAGGATGCCACATTCCCACTGGGATGTGTGACACTGGTGATTCTCCTGCTGAGTGGCAGCACACAGAACCTGGGTACTGTCACAAAGTTGTTCATTCTCACAGGCCAAGCTTTCCCTTCATAAACTGGGAGGAAGTTCTAGTAGAAAGGCACAGAGGAAGAGCTCCATGTGGATGTCAGTCCTAATTGTAGTAAAGCATTTGTGCCATTCACTGGATACTCTGCAGTGCTACTACAGACAGCAGCAAACCTTCTTTTGCCATGCCCAGGTACTCACTTGGTGTCTAAACTCATATAACATCAAATAAAAGCATCCACACTGGGTCTGACTCCTGCTGCTCCCAAAGTTGGCCACAAAAATGATCCAAATTGGAGGTAAAGGAGCCTCACTTGGCAAAATCCCTTCAGTCTCTCATTAGGTATATTACAGGACATGATAAATTTTCTTCACATAAATAGTGAATAATCTGCTTAGCAGTAATAACAAGAAATGCAAACACTTCCTGAGCCAAAGGCAGACTAATACTATGCTGGCAAGCCCATCTCCCCACCTTAGTTTGGGAATGGTTAAAACAGTATAAAAGTGTAACACCAGTGGATAAAGCCTGTAGCACGCTGTACAGCCAAGAAGTAATATTTTAATTCATGTGGGGAAACATTTTTGTGTGTTGCAGAGACCAAAACTCAGCTCTAAAGCCCCACGGGAGAGCTGATCTGGAAAGGCTGGATAATTCTGTCTTCGTTGCCTCATGGAGCTGGAGTACAAACAGGTGACGTATTGTGTGTTCTGGACTTCTCTTTGGAAAACTGGGCTCTGAACCACAAACATTTGTACACAGTCTCACCCTCTCACCAGGGCCATCATCTGTTTAAAAAACATAAGTGCAGGAAATTCAGTGTGACAAGAGGATTGTCACACTCATGGTTTTTTGCTACTTATTCTGATATTGGGTGAGCATTTTCCAAAAAAAGGCAAAAGTTTAAAAAAAGAGAATCTTGAGAATTTCAGTGTTTCTTTTAGCTCCACAGAGCTCTCAGTTCTTTTAATCCATAGAATGACAGACAAAAACTTGGAAATATGAACCCTATGTTGTTTTGGCTTAGAAATACTGTATAACTTTTACTTTTGAAGCCTTGCTCATAATATTGCAGACACCAACTTGTGATTTAAGAACCTCTAGAACACCAAAACTGTAGATTGCTCCCCTGCATATTCCGTAGGCTATGATCAAAATACTACATTCCTCCAATCCACGTATTATTTTCTATGCAGTATTTTTTTGTGCCTGGAAAGAACCTCCATTTCTTTATCTGTGAAACTTTTTCTATAAACAGATACAGTGAGAGAAAGAATTAATTTTAAAGACAAACATAATTTTGTTGAGGAATTATCTGTTTGCTTGAGTACTTTACATAATGAGGCCAGCCAGTTCAAATTGTGCAAATTGTTTTACATATACACAGTTGCCCTTGTGAGTAATATGGATGGAATTCAAGTTAGAGAGCACACTCAGTGCTGACTGACAGCCCAGTTTTCACTGAGTTTTGTTTTCTTGTGGACATTTGCCCTGTGTAAATTGCGAGCCATACACAGAAAGAACACTTGTTTAAAGTTGAGAAATTATCTGCAGACTTTTACCATGCCCTGTGGCTCAGCAAAGGAAAAGACTCTACACTGGTAGTCTGGCACTCCCTGGATTTTGCAGTTTGTATGGAGTGCATTGCATCCCTCTCCAGAAAGTACCACACTAACGACCTTGCCTGCTTGTTCCTGCCAAGCAGCAGTTGGCAAGTGAGGAACACACTTCAGTGAGCAATGCCTTTAACTGATGACATTTTTACTCTTAAAACTCCATTTCTCACCTGAATTGAGTTGACCAAACAAATCAGTATGGGAACAAGAACATCATTTTGGATGCTTCAGCGTAACATCATAGCAAACAAGGAGCTGCACATACATATCCATCCTAAGTCTGGAGATTCTCACTTCATTCCTAAACCGTGTAAGCAGCTCCTGCATCTAATACCCAGCCAGCAAACCATTTCCCTTGATGAGTTAATTTTCTGGTGTTTAATAAACCTATTTTTTAACCACAGAAAGGGAATCACAGCCCATGTGCAAAGGGATCTCTGAGATACCTTTGGGATCTGTGTTCCCTGTCAGGCCAATCCTACAGGAGCCCACGCTGGAGCCATGCTGGCAGTGTGGGGATTACCTGCTTCCCACAGCTTTAACCTTGCTCTGCCATGCACTGGTGGGAGTCGAGTTTGAGCAGCAGGAGCTGCAAGAGTCTCTCCAGGTCTTGGGGCATAGATAAAGCTTCACTGACCAAACAGTTTCATGTGTTTTAGGACTCCCTTATCACAGAAGTGCTCCTTCAGGACACTTCACTAGGCATTAGCAACATCTCCAATAGCTGTGATTAAGAATACTCGCCCAAATCCTCTGCTTCTTTCCTAGGCAGATGGAAATCCAGCTGATCTTGCCAAGTTTCAATGGTATTATCTCCTCTGGGCTGGCTGGACCAAAAATGACCTTGTGTATATACCAAAGTCCCATTTTTCACCTGGTCACACCAGGCTCCACCACTCAATGAAAGTCTCACTGTAACTGATTTGATGTATCCTCCACAGATCCCCAGGCATTTGAGAAAGATGGTTATCTGAGCTTTCATTTCTGGGCTTCTACCTTGAGATTAAAGTATATTCACAAATTTGTATGTATTTAGATGGGAGGAAAAGCTCATGCTAATTTTGAATCCTGCAACTGCTTTCCCATCTGCTTGTATTTAGCAGCGTGCCATGCCCTGGAATGAGTGGATTCCAGCAAGCTGGTGTTCCTGGCAGCAAGCTGAAGCCTGCTCCAAACTGTTTGCAGGATCAGGGCTTTCTCCTCCTGGAATGCACCGCTGTAAAGGAGCACAGTTTTCAAATAAGGCATCTGCATTCAGACACTGACACTCACTGGAGACTCTTAAATGCTTCTTTTATGTAACTAAAGGTCAAACTGAACCTCCAAATGTGGAATTTCTGACATCCAATTAAGTAGCCCACATTAAAAACTGGGCCAGTGTTTAATTATGTCTGGAGAGTACATGAGTTCAGCTGAGACAATTCACACTCACCTCGTGTTTCTCAGTGTTTTCGATGGTGGAACTGAATAAATATTCTTCTGCTCCACAGATGCACTGGATCAAGGTTTAGCTTGTTACACATAAAAAATAAATCAGCTCATATTTCCTTGACTTCATTTTTCCAGCTTTGTCATTCTGTCTAGGAGCACACTGCACGGTCAAGCCAGGCATGGCTATGCATGTTAATAACCCTTGGAACACTATGGATATTTCTGTGCAAACCCCTTTTTATTTTTTCCAAATAAACAGTCAAAGTGCACCTGGTGAAAGATACTTTTCTTTCTCTTTTTTTTTTTTTTTTTTTTTTAATTAACACCTGTTTTTCAAAA
>NW_005054341.1:1394916-1398065 GCF_000277835.1 Geospiza fortis | reverse complement strand
AATTTCTTTTTTTTTTTTTTTTTTTTTTTTTTTTTTTTTTAACTAAACCCTGTGTTTCAAAAACCCTAAGTGGAACCACAACTGTGGTGCTGCTTTTCAAATCAAAAGGACAGTACAGATTTCACAGGATATGGCTCCCAGCCAGTTGTTTAATGCTTGTAGGTCAATATACAACCAACTCAGCTTCTGCTGCCTAATTGACAAACCACGTATCAGGCACAGGAAGGTTAACAACTGAGCTTTCTTTCACCTAAGATCCTCTGTTCAGTCTCTGGGCCCTCAGCCCCCTTTTATTTTATCATTCACAAATATCTACTGTGAGCTCCCTCCAGGCACAACAGACGACCTGCATACCTGGAAAAAAGGAGAGCCCTGGTAAAGCAGTGAGTGTCTGGTCACTCAGGAGCCAGCCTAGCTGTTCATCATGCTCCTCCATTCAGTCTGCCAAAGAGGTTTAGACCCACTGCTCCCAGTGTAAATTATTTGTGCATGAATGAACCAGGAAGAATTTCCTCCAAAATATTTTTGATTAATGGAGCTGTGACACCAAATGTCAATGTATCACCAAGCAGCCTTGATATAACCCAGTTCCCTACTCCAGCCTGTTTGTCAATTGTCAGTGTTTTAAGGTATCTCTTTGCAAAAACAAATGTTAAAAGTCTTTTCACAAAAATGTTTCCCAAAACACCAAAGAGGAAGCCTTCCTTTTATTGTAGGTTTTTATTCCTTGCCTGTTTAAAGGAAAAAAAACAAACTACTGTAAGGCATTTTTCTGGAGGGGGACACCTGAGAAGAGCAGAGAACACAGATATCTACCAAGACCCCATGCTCACTGCTGCTCAGGAAAATCACCTGATTGTATGACTCCCTCAGTTCCTCCACATCATGGCAGTCACATGTAAATCCACGGAAAAACATCAGGCCTCAGCCAACACTGCAGTAATTTAGGACAATGGGATATGCCTCAGACTAGACACATCAGCAATAACAGGGCATGAGAAGCTACTAATATTATTCCACTCAGTATTCTTGGGCAGATTCCTGGGGACACTGCTCCTACTACATCATCACAGGAATACCTCGTACTTCACCCTGACAAAGCTGCAGTGAAGTCCAGCAACACAAGCACAGAGATTTCAGCTCTGTCTTTGGCCATAAGACACCCTGTGGTGACATAAAACATCTCTGTGTACTGATCCCAGTTACACTGAATGGATAACTGAAGAGAAATCACCTGGCGAAGGCAAGCAGCTACTTCTGAGTACAACAGGCATCCAGTCCATGCAGAGGTAGTCCCCCAGGGTTGAGTGCTGACTGAAAGGCTAAACCCTTATATTTATCCATGAGTGTGATGTGCACCTCAGGTGGAGACACAGAGTAGATCCATTAGCAGCACACACAGCTGCTTCCACCTGCTTTTTGTTCTGCTGTTGTTCTACCAGTTGTTGCTTTCAGTATTTTCAGGTGTTTCTGACCTTCATTGTGTTTGATGGTGCTAAGCCAAGTGTAAGGACTGTGCCCATCCAACAGTGTCAAAGTGACAGACTGACCTTTCCCATGTAGCTCCCTCAGAGGACACGGCTAATTTTGCAGGGATGCAGAGTCTGGGTCTGTGGTTCTATTAATCTGAGTGAAATAACTTTCCCTGTGTTGTTTCTGAAAAGAAGATCCCTCTTAGGCTTCCTTTCTGCCTACTACTGTTGGTACTACTGATGGAAAAGACCAGAATGGCTCTGTCTCATCCTTCCACTCCCCTCTTTCAGGCAAACCCATCCTTTTGTTATCTTCAAAGGCTCCTGAAGAATCTTCTGAGGATATCACCTTTCAGGACAGACCTCCTCATCTGGCCAGTACAGGTGTGAACGTGTAGCAAAGCAACAGCAGTAAATCAGCACATGCAAACAAAGGCAAAAGCAGATACAATACTGCAAAATCAGCCCAAACAAATAAATTCTGCTGTTCAAATACTTGCTGAGAACTCGCAACATGCAGAACACCACAGACAGACAACACAAACTGGGCTCTGTGTCTAAGCTTTTCCTTTACCTCAAAAGACAAACCCTCACCTGCTTGAGGACCTCTCTGCCTCCCCCACAATTCCCAGTTTTTCTCCAATACACAGAACAGTATCTTTAACCTGGTCAGCACAGTACAAAGGGCCCAGGTACAGGAGTTCTAACTTCCATCACAATGATTTCTGGCAGGAAAATTACTTCAGCTTTGGCAACACATATGTACCTTCAAAGATTTGAGGGCCAGTTGCTGTTTCTGCATGTTTGTTTCTCTCCCTTATGTGACATTGAGAAATGCAATTCCTCCTGTAAAG
The DNA here is from genome assembly GCF_000277835.1 of Geospiza fortis. Taxonomy (NCBI): domain Eukaryota; kingdom Metazoa; phylum Chordata; class Aves; order Passeriformes; family Thraupidae; genus Geospiza; species Geospiza fortis. The sequence continues at coordinate 1,395,739 of NW_005054341.1, read as the reverse complement.
AGGGGAAAATTCCAGTATCCATCATTTTGAAGGATTGCAGTCAGTGCCATTAACTTGTGAATGCAGCTCTAGTCTAAATTACATTTTCTCTTAGGGCACACTCTGAAAGTGAAACTGAGCATGAGGCTTGAAACTAAACTGGATTGGGAACAGAAAGCTTGGGAACCTTGCCCCTTTCCATAAAGTTGCTGGAGCCATTTTACTTCACAACAGCACTGGATAATATATTTCCATTGGTCTGGAAGACAAAGCTCAATTTGTTTGAGTATCTTGAAGAAACGGAATTGTTACAATTCACAAAGTGAAGTAAGAAGTTCTTTTGAATTTGACGTTCAAAAGCCAGCTTTAACCTCCCTTAGTGTAACTTTTCAGGTCTTCATGTACTTTTGAGAAATTTCATTTGCATAAGGCTGTGCTGCTTTTCTTCAGAATTAATCAGGTAGAACTGTCACATCTATTTCTGCACACATGCAGGACTTAATATTTTTTTTCCATCCTTGACATTTTTCACAGAACTGAGATTAAAAAAATTACAGTTTCATTTTCAAAATAAACTGCAGACAAGATTTTCAGAAGTGCCTCTGCATTTCTGCTCCCACTGAAATCAACATTCAAAACCTCAATTTCCCTTTCCTGTAATTACAAGCAAACCCATAAAAATGTAAGCTGATGCACTGTTATCTTCTCTAGCCTGTAGACAGCTTGAAACAATGTCTGAGGGATGTGACCTCCTGTCTCTCATCCTGGAGGAGTGAATCTGAAACCAGAAGTTGACAGTCTGTGTCAGCATTGTTAACGCTTCCCCAGCTGAGGATGTCAGCAG
>NW_005054341.1:1355350-1394826 GCF_000277835.1 Geospiza fortis | reverse complement strand
AGGACTTCTGCAGTCTCCCACTTTTTCACTCAGTGCCTTAAAAAACCCAACCTCAGATCCTAATATGTACCCACAATCTGTCTGTGCAACTCTTCCACTCTCCAGAACTCCTCCACAATGGTATCTCCTGCTGTTTTGTTCCTCTTCCAAGGTCCTCCTTGCTGCCACCATGGCTCAGGCTGATGCATGAGGAGTGCAAATGTCCAACAGGAGAAAGCAGGCTTCCAAGACCACAAAAACCTTATTCCCTACCAATTCCAAACTTCCAAACCAGACAGGAAATAAAAATAACTGGAAGACATTTATTTGAAGCTCTTTCATTTGAGATCAAGTTTAAGATTTATGAAAGTATAAGATACGACTCGGGGGGGATATTTGAGGTTGGCTGGACTGGATGCAGAACTGTTGTGCTGGGAAGGGACCACTTCCACAGAGGACAGCAGAGCTCTGACACACTCTATTAAGCAGCTGAGCAAGAATTCTTAATGCTCTTCCTCAAAAATGAAATAGCTCCTAGTTGGGCCATGTACAGCCACAGCACTGTCCTCAGATGTACTCTCCCTAGGATTTCAGAAGCTCACAGGTTATAAATACAATTACATCAGGATACTTCCTCTGCTTGGACAGAAATGTTTGTACTGCTAAACTGCCTCCTTCTCAGATTGCCCACTTGACTTTTATGCCATTCTTGCTGCTTCTTACTCAGCTGACACAGTGCCACAATGGTAGCATTAGAAAGGCTTCTGCTGTCACCCTAAAAATAATTTCACAACCCTAGTCCAGGCAGATTTACAAGCAGTTAAGAGTCTGATCATTTCAGTGCATCACATACTTGGTAGGATTTTGGAAACATAATCTATTTGTTTTCATTTTAGCTTTTTCCTCTTCCTTTTCTTTCCCCATCATTTACTCTCACCAACACATCTGCTGAAATGTGAATCAAATCTATTTTATGTAGTAAGCTATTTATGTTATAGCTTTTTCAACCCTCAGCCATCAGGTAAATGTTTGCAGATATTCTGTGGTTTAATTAATTGGCTATGGGCAGCTCAAGTGTGTGCACAATGCTGGTCTATTTGCAGAACACCACCAAGGAATGTCTGTTTGTTTCTTCTCTTTTGCATACATAATATTTACCATTACCTGGTATATCAGAGCAGGAGTTCTGTAGGAACTGACTGATTCTGGCAATGAAGTTTGGAAGTGGCTGTGTAGATCCTGTTTCTCAGGTCTCTGTGGCAATTCATAAACACTTTGGCCAGCCTCGGTTGATCTATGCCATTTGCAAATGAAATAGATTTTTTTTTTCAAATTGCTGAAATCTGTTTTCTTTCAAAAGTCATTTCAGAATAGTCAGAGAAATTCAGTCAACTTAATTAATGTCATTTAAAGGATGCCCAATGCAAACACAGTTATTCAGAGCCAATGTTTCCATATTTGGACCAGTACCCCACTTTTATGCATTGTTCACCTCTACACTGATTTTGTAGGGGAGGACAAGGGGGAGGAGTGGAAAGGATGCTGTAATGAAATTTTAAATAACCAAAAGGTCCTTTGGCAGTTTCCTTATTCCCTGAAAAATTAGTGCATTGCCTGGAAAATTCAAAAAAACCTGATCTGTAACTCCAGTGGAAACCACTTGTCATCTATTGTCCAGCTATGAGAAATGTTACTTTTCCTCTTCCAGACATGCTGCAAGCAGCAATCCAGCTGAATGCTTCACAGGGACTGGAAGGCCACTGGAGACCAAATGCAATCATCTAGCCCGGCTTCCTGGATGACACGAGCCATGGAATTTCAAAGCCTATAACTCCTGCTGTAGCAACAAGCATGGTCATCAGAAAGACATCCATTCTTGATTTAAAGACTTCCAGTGATGGAGATGCACAGTGTTCCTGGGTAATTTTTTCCACCCTGGTTAAATAAGCTCATTGTTCAAAATGCAGCCTTACTCCTGGTTTGAAGGGATCCTCCTTCTCCTGTTTGTTGGCTCCTGTTACACCTTACCTCTGTCAGAGCAGAGCAAACTCCAGTCACAATCTTTAGACTGTGACAAAACTGTACACAATGAACAAGGCACTTCTCAAAATGAACAGCCTGGATTTTTTCATCTTTTGATGCAAAGGACTATTACTTATTTACTCTAGTTTATCTTGCTTTTTAAATAGGGTATGGAAATAGTCTCTACACAGAGATTGTGTCAAGCTTTACCACAAGGATAGCTGAGATCTGGTTCAGACTTTCCAGCCTTTAACATTATCAATATTATTCTTTCTTTAAGAGTTATGAACACCTCAATATTCTTCAGCTCCATCCACCATGCCATAACTGCACAGATGAAATACCACTAAAAAGGTCTCATTCATCAGTATCAGTGTGACATGAGACCTGCAAACATCTGATTCCACCTCCTCTAGTTCTCAAGGCAGATATATTTGCATTTTCCCAACTGTCTGGTTCATTTTGGACAGGAATGGAGTTGAGCAGTATGATAAATTTCTTGGGAAACCTCCATCTCTTTTCTTTTGTTTGTGAGTAGCTTGAAATATTTTCACATTTATTTGAGAGGACTTGTGAACCTGTTTTCCATCTCCCTCTCAGAATAACTTAAAAGAAGTTTGCTGTTGATATTTCATTATTTAATTTAGGATGCTGCATTGCGTAAGTTGTTCACAAAAATTAGTCATTACCTTTTCTATCCCATGACTGGTTACTCTGACAAGATCTGCAAAGGTCAAATTAGGAACTTGACACAGAAATAAGAAATGTTTCAGTCAGTGATTGAAAAGCCACACAGAAAATGATCTTGTGAATCTTATAGGGTAAGTGCTCCAGAAAAGATCAGGGAGCAGGACATGTGAGCTTTGGTGTGGACAGTAAGTTCAGGATGGAAAGAGACAAGCAGTAGAGCTGCCTCTGCAGCTGCTAAACAAATGAAATCCCACCTCTTCCAGCACCTTCCTGGTTGCTGCACCATGGACAGCCATTGTCACACTGAATACTCTTGCTGGTTCATGCACATTCATGAAAAAATGGACACCAAGGCATTCTCAAGAGGCCTGGATTGAAAGTCACCCTGATATCACCTGCTCAGGAGGGACCGGATGGGGACAACCAGCTGGAACTTTTAGGAGCAGCATTTAGCCTGACCTTAGACTTATTTAATGACACTTGGGAGCTCACACCCCTAGGACCAAGGGAACAGAGCCATAAATGACAGCCACTTCCTCCTTTTTCCCAGGAGTTTATAAATTGAGGGTATCACCCTGTATTTCTCATGCAGAAGCACCATTTAAAGATAGCACTTTCAACATTTAGAGCTTATTCTGGAACTCTCTTAACTAATGCCTGAATCCAGTTCCAATCCAGTCCCAATGCTGACATTTGTGCATGCTTCTATCCAGTATTTTCTCAGGCAAAACTCCATTGGCTTTCCAAAGCATTTTGCTGAAGCAAGAACATCAGGTTTGACCTTTCAATTGCACAGTGACAATTAATAACAGCTCAAAACAGAGATTTTTCTTTTCTTTTTTTTTTAACACAATAAAAAAATGCACTCTGTTACAGGATGTTTGCTGCCACTGAGGCTCTCTTCTCCCAAAACCAACAGAAATGAAGTGCTTTTTTCCAAAGAGGCTTCAACAGCTCCTGAAGAGGCTCTACAGAGTTCAAGAGCTGTTAAATCAGCACCTTTCTGAGTGCCCATGCTTCCATCAAATTCAGCAGCTGATTCAGTCTCTATTCCCTGTATATTTAAATGCTATAATTCCTACATATATATATATATAAACCAGCTATACATACAAGTATGTCTGTGAGGGAGTGGGAGAGAGAGCTCAGCTCCCATCCTGTCCTCTATCCATTCATAAATGTTTTTTTCCCCTTTTAACCTTAAGACAAGCAAGGGATATGGTGTGGTTTGGAGTCCAGTATAATTTATCTCCTCTGTAAATCTTGTGAATTGCTATCTAAACAACTGTTCTGTGGAGCAAAACCTTTGACTGATTGGTCCCACGTGTCAAGAGCCAGGTCAGATAGGTGCCTCTTTCCTTACTCCATGAATGTGAGAGAGGCCAGCATAAATTTCATGCCAAATCTATGTTTATTTAATTACAATATTAACTACAAGTGACAACAAAACCTGCCAGTGAAAGGAAGAAGGTGACTTTATACTGTGGAGGAGACCAGGTGAGTAACTGCAAATGTATGAGTTAATCCATCATCTCATTCTGTTCATTTATCCAGTCACACTTTTTATTTTTTAGTTCTGACATTTAAGTCAGAATCCACTTTCCAAAAGCTCCCTCACCTTTCCAGTGGCTGCAGAAGAAATACTGAATTATACCCAGATCACACAGCTTAGCCCAGTGATTGCCTGCACAGTTGGACAAGAGGCACTTTACCTTCTCCTTCAGACTCACAGGCTCCTGAGGTGTTGGTAAAATCCTGGCCCCTTGCAAGAGAAAAGAAAAATTCCCACTAATCTCATCAGAACCAAGGTTTCCGTCCTCATATGTCCTAGCTAGAAAAGATTAGAAAAGCAGCAGTTCTGAATAGTTTGGGGTTTCTTTCTATCTACATTCTCTCCAAACCTTGCTAGTATTTTCCTTAAAGTGTGGCTGAAGCTCAGATGAGAACTCCTCTCCTGAATCCACAGGAGATGCTACAAGGGAAAGAAAGTTGAACCTGTGGAGACAGTATTGTCCAACACCTCAAGCACTGCTGGTAAAATACCTGTTTCTGCTGTGCTTTTTAATGTTATTTTTCTGTCTATTTTATGTTACCACATTTTGGTAGCACCTGAGTGATACCCTGATAAATCAAATTGACCAAAATGGAGAGCACTCACCGTGCCCAAGCAAGACAGGTTTCTATCTGCCCTGTCCTTGGGAACTACGAACTCTGCTTTGATAGAATTTTAACCCCAAGTGCATTGCTTTGTGGCTTTAAGATAAATTGACTGCATGTCTTTTTGCTGCTATTTAGTATGAGGTAGGTTGGGTTTTGGCAGGGTTGGAGCATTGAGAGGACATGGTCATTATGGTATAAGGGTCATGAGTTTTCCAAAGAAACTTGTAGTGATTCCCACTGATGCTCAGGCCCTTTAATGCCCATGGAATACCTTGCATGTTCAGATCCTTTTGCAAAAAAATAGTTTCTTTTCAGCTGTCTCTTCTCAGCTCCACAGTAATGCAGCTGTGATTGCCTTTATTGGCTTCAAAATGAGCCCTGTGTGACCACAGCTGAAACCAGAGGTGGTTGCTCCCTATTTTGATCAGCATCGCTTAGAGAAGTCACCAAAGAACAGAGGGAATGTCACCCTGCTTGCATAGGAACTGGGTCAGCACCTACTATAGGAGAGCTCTAGGGACCACATCCCATAGTTACTTCTGTAGAGACATTAAAATCAAATCAATTTAATTTGGCTATTTCTATCTCCTATCCACACTGCACAACACTGAGCTGGCAGTAGAAGGAAAGGGATTTTAGAGCTAACAAGTGTTACAGTGAGGACAGGTTTGCTGGACTGATGGACTTAGAGAAAGCACAGAGTGCCTAAAATACTGCTAAATCAACATCCAGCCTGAAATTTTTTTCTTGAATCTTCTACCTTCCATTCCAGACTACGTTCATCTTTATCCTTGCTGCAGTTGTATCTTTTAATCTTTTACCAGCTCATTGTAAATCTTGATATCATTCTAATAACAGAACTGAATCATGCTAAGACAAACATCTTGACAGGACCGAGAGCTCCAAAACAGGAAGTCTTTAAGATAAGTCCATAGCTCAGAAAGTATCACACAGAGGCCCTAGTAACTCCTGAGCTGTAGAATTACCAGTTTTGCCAAAAGCAACAGATTTCCTTCTGATCTCAGAGCAACTGTTTCCACACAAATCACATGTGGAGACATTTTATAGGGGTTATGTTATCCATGCCTCTTCTGTTTTCTACTTGCATAGATTCTTGTATTTTGACACTACTTCTCCTCCCATATAAATGACCTTGTAAATTAAATTTATAGCTTCACAACTGGGGTCAGATCAGTACAGTTTGTTCTAGTTTGGAATATGGAATAGGAAGGAGCATTCTTAATGGGTTTAGGATAGACATTACTGTTTGGGAATGGAAACAGACTCCACCAGTCACTAGAACAACAAACTGGGAATTGGGAATCCCTTATTCCATCTTGGCTGGCTAGGTGAACAAATCATGAAGTCTTTCTGTGGCTCCTGTTCACCCTTCAGTACAGAGGAAATTTGATCATTCCTGTCCTCTTTAGAGAACTGATCTGCACTGAGCACTGACGTATTGACATAGAAATGACTATAAACACATAAATCTAGGTCTCAGTGGTAAATGGTAGTGGTTAAATCAACTCACTGTTCACAAGAATGCCTCTGAGCCCAGCTCTGCAGTCGTGCTCTGGGCATGCAGCTCCTTACCCATGCAGCACTTATCAGATCCACCCTTGGGGCTGGCAGGCTCTGCTTTGTTCCCGCGTGCTCCGTGTGCTTTATCCATTTCCTACGGGGAACACAACGAGTGCTGCAGATACTGCAGCCCTGTTCCCTCTCAGAAATGGAAAAACAGCCCTAATAAAAGCTCATGGCAACCACTGTACGTGTTGTGTGCCAGCGTGTAAAGGCTTCGGGAGAAGGGACAGAACATCTGTCCAACTCTTCCTTAAAAGATGGTTTGCCAAGCTTCAAGTTTACACCCCTTCAGCACCTAAAGATGCCTGATTTCATATATTGCTACTGGGTGATTAATACTATTCAGTACTGGAAAGTTATAAAACAATCCAGTAAAATATCTGGCTCTACAGACACCATGCAGAGAGAAATGCTGAAACAGAGGGAGTGTGAGCAGTCAAGACCCGCTAACAAATTTGTTAGGTGCAGAACAGACAGAAACTGTGCTGGCAGTTTTGTCACTGCTAGTGACAAATCCAGAAAATTACGAATTCATAAAAAGCTGAACATGGCTTTTTCCCAGTGTCTTTCTCAACCCTGTTCCCACCCCAGACAATTGCAGCATTTTGGCTGCCATTCTTCTGCTACAGGAGGCAAAGTTTAGTAAGCAGGACACAAGACCAGGAGTCAGCACACTTGGGCTTTACTCTTGGCTATGCCAGTGACCTGCTTGGCCTTTTCCATCACCCCATGGAAACAACCAGCACCTCTGTGAGTCTTTATTTCTGTTCTTGCACTTTGCAAGTCCTATGAGCAGAGCTGTCCCTACATGTGCAACACGTGCAATGCATAACAAATCCCCAGTCTTGGCCAAGGACCTCAAACACTAAAACAAATCAAATTATTGTTACTAAATGTCAAAAAATGCACTCTCAGAAAAATCAAATGGTTGGCAGAAGACCTGTAAAGAAATGTCATTTTTTTCCCTTTTCGTTCCTCCCTCTTGTTCAACTTTCAATTTTATATGTTGATCCTACAAATATTCATCCAAAAAGTAGGAGTCATTCAGTGCTTGTCTTTCAGGCCTAATACTGGTGCTGCCCTTACTCAGGTAGTCTATCCATTTTCTAAACTAATTGGCTTTTTTCAAGACCCCATCATGCTCGGTGGTTAACAGATCATGCAGTTTACATTAATAAAGAACCGAACCAAAAAAATACAGAACAGTCCAGTACCTTACATCCTTTTATGTGTTCTTCTCCTGCTTTCCTCTGCTAGGCTTCCTTGGCTCATGTTTTCAGCGTCTCGGAATAAAAAATGAAACACTTGAAACCTGTCTGAGCAGAATGGCCAAAATAATAAGGAAGAGATATCACATGACTCAATGGAAAACTGAGTTTCGTGGCAGTCACACCTAAAAGTTCAAATTTGTTCCTAGCTCAAATCTGTCCCTAGAATATACCCTGCAACACAACAGGACTGTCTGCACTGCAGGAAGCTGCCGGCACTCCAAGCCAGGGTCAGTTTGGAGCACATTTGGAGGAAAAATGAAATCCTTGTTGCCATTATGATTGTTTTCATTACATCTGATAGAAGTCTAGACATATTATAACTAAGCAGGGGGAAGCAATAGGCAGAATGCAGGTAAAAGAGCCAAGGGCTGGATGGCAGACATGGATTATCCACAACCCTCTACATTTCATCACAGGGAATACAAATAATGTGTGTGTTCACAAACCATATCAAATGGACAGGCTGGAGTCTTTCTGCACATGGAATGTGGGGCAGCAGCACCCTGAGCCTTAGACTCTGCCTTATGTTGACTCCTGGTTAAAGCTGGACTAGAAACAAACAGGGCTGAAGGCATCTGAAAAAATACTGTTCCTCAGCAGTGAGGTCATCTCCTACTCCATCAGCTAGTAGGTAAGTTGTGTAACAGGAAAATCCAAGTTGAAATATTTCAACTGCCAAAGATTATGAATTCTTTGTTTTGCTTTGGAAACAAATGCACAGTGGAGACCAGAATCACAGAGCAAGGAAGACAAAACAAAGGCTTTGTTTGTAAGGGGATGGAACCACTGCTCTCTGGTCAGGGATGAGGTTGGCTGATGTGTTTTCCATAATAGTCAGTTGAACAATCTCAGCCCTCAATCCCAGCCAAATACTAATCTGCTGAATTTATTACATTTATATTTTCAAATTATACCATCTATAGTTCGTGTGGCAAACAGCACAGAACACATGACAAGAGAAAAAAAGCACCTCATGACAAGGTGGGCAAATTCCAGTTGGTTTGAGGAGCCCAAAGAACTGGGATACTGCACGATGAACTTTTTCTTGCTGAGCAAAAACTGTAGCAGTTTTATGAGGTTGTTTGTTAAAAACCTCTCCATTCACCTCAGCAATGGGCTGTGCAGCCCAGGTCTGGAAATGTAGTTGGTTTGACCAAAGTGATACTATTAACTCTACAAAGCCAAACAGCAGAGGAAAAATGACATGGTAGCCAGAAATAATACATATGCACAAGAGAGAAGAAAATCCCTGCTTGGGTTTGGGGGGTTTTTGTTTTTAAGATGGCCCAGTGTCACCCAGCATTCCGGGCCAATCAAGCTGTCGGTCGTGACTTTATGGTCTAATTCTTAGCAAGGCTCAGGGCTTGAACCTTTTTACTCTTTCACTGCTACTCTGAGACAAGTGAACTCTTTAGAAAAGCAGTCTGCTAGAAACAGCAGGTCCATTCAGCTGCAGTTGAATAAACTACAAGGTATGAACTCCACTCAGGTACCACCCCATGCTCTCATGCCTGGTGCCAAGCCATGTGCTCGATAGGATTTCTGCACAGAAATGCAGATGGGGCTGGGCTCAGTGCAAATGTCACATTGCACATGCACAAGAGGTGCAAATTACCTGCAAAATGATGCAGAGTAAGGCTGGCTTAAAACAATTATTTCAGATCAAGTCTGATGCCAGAAATACTTTTTTATTAACCTTTTGTCCAAGTGCCTGCAAATCATATAGGTGAATATTTGAATTGATATCAGGGTACCACACAGCAAGTGATTCCATCTTACTGATCCCTGGAGGGAAGGAGCCTTAGGAGCTGCTCAGATGGGGTTTCTACCCCTGCCATCATACCACTGCTTCCAGCTTGTATTTCCCAGTACAAATAAAAGCAGAGTTGGAGCCCAGACATGCAAGGTGTTGCACAGAGAGTCCATGCTTACAGTCCCCGGTGCAAGCATAAGGCATTGACTGAGGGCATCAGTCTCCTTGTGCCGTTAAAGGAGCTGGGCACATTCACATGACACCAATGGGATGGGATGTACCTGCTCATCTCTCTTTGCCCTCTAGGAGAGGTTAACTTGGACAGAAACATTATTGTTTTTCAGTCTTTTAGGGTTTTATTGATGACAAGAGCTTGGTAAGAAAAATCCCATGTATGAAGCTAACAAAAAGAGACCTCCTATGCTCATTTTGCAAAAGAGAACAAACAAGGCTAAAACAAAATCAGGCCCTTGATTAAAGACATGTAAAAAGTTGCTAGAAAAACTAGAAAACTTTTTTTTCCAGTTTAGACCTTCATTCCCCATGGTGAAGTAGGCAGGAGAAAGGCTCCCACTGCTTTCCAATAAACAGCAGTGGAAAGACATCATTGACTTATTTCACACTTGGTGATTCTTGTCCATTTCTCTGTGAAAATAACACTGTCCCCCTTTTCTTTCTTCCTGACCTAAGCCAAACACAGAAATTTAGCCTACTTTTCTGGTTTTTTGGCATTTATTCCTGGAGAACATTGTTTATGTTGCTAATTTCACTGTGGCCTGATTTTCCAACTGAGATTTGAGCAAAATTTGCAACCAGCTTGACTTGATTCAGTCAAGGTCTCAGACATTACTGCTTCCAGGCAAGAAGTAGAAATCACATCAGACTTTTTAGTGGGGGGAGGTTGTTCAGGTTTTTTTCAAGCCTCTAATGTGAATGCTTCACACAAGTTTTTCTCTATTTCTGTGTTTAACAGGTTAATTTTACATGCAAATTATCTTCAAAGAATTTTCCCCTACATACACAGGAACATTAAGAGATACAACTAATAAAACATTTTGGTGGTCTTTTTGTGCATTTACTTTAATTTCAAATTTTATCTAAATGCAGTCCAGGATGATCAACAAGCAAATAGTTAGTAGGTACTGGGTGATTAAATATATTTTTCATCCTTTCCTAGGATAATTCAAATTCTACCAAGTTCTGATGGTTAGGAGTCCAAATGTTCTGTTAAATAATCACTGTATATATACATAGGGATAATACTATAGCAAAAGAGGTCAGGACCAAGAATAAAATTTAGGTGAAATACATACTTTCAAAGATGTAAATGTAGATATGAAACAAGGCTGAAGTGGCTTATTCAGTAGATTGCTGACCCTATTTAAAACCAGAAAGGAGATCTTTGCCACCCACTGTATTCCAGCAAGCAGCACAAACTCTTGAGAAGCACCTCTGGGGATTTCTTCCCCCCACAAAAAGAACCATATTTAGAAAATACAGCTCAGAGGACTCCGAGTGTATATCTCCTTCTCACTGCACCTCTGGTGGGTTTCGATCACGTGTACAAACATACCTGTCCTTTCTCTCTCATAAACCTAAAGATTCTTTCTCCCTTGTCTGTCATGCTGTTTTGAACATCTGCCCCGCAGCAATCCCTCCCTGTCCCAAGGCAATCTCAGCAGGAGGCAGAGGAACTTTTTCGTGGCCACTGCCAGCATTTGACACGATTCTGCTGGCTGCTGTTTGTTTGTAGCTGCCCTGTGGAGCAGCGAGAGTTCCCGAGATTGACATCTGTGTTTGTAAGCTGCCATTACCATAATGGAAACGGTGTGTAACTCCCATGTTCCCAGCCATGCAGGGGCTGTCAGCCTTAGTCAGTGTCCCAACGCCCTCTCACTCATCCTCCTTAAAAGCAAACGAGTGCCTCTTCCTCTGTTGTTTCTTCCAGAGGCAAGCCCAGCAGGGTCCTCCTTCCCTCTAACTCGCCCTCATCCAGGGGTTTGTGTTTTAGTAACTTGAAACATCCTGTAAAATCTATCAGGATTACTTTCCAGTATAGGAGCACTTGTACTTGATCCAAGCCAATCAAATGTTCCTCAGATACTAAGCCCCAGGGTTTAAGGGAGCACACCCAACATATTAAGCAAAAATGACCTTCTTAGAGCGGCTACTACATTCTCCTTTCTGACCCCTTTTGACACAATTCTGGCTGAGACAAGACTGAGAGTCAAAGCCATTGTGAATGGGCCAAAAATAATATAGTAAGAGTGTCTCTGATGTCACCAGGATGTTATATCCTTAGACAAAAAAAGCAGGGTTTAGATGGAACTGGACATTTTTTACATATTAGTAAAAGAGGCTTTTTAGTAGATAACATTTGGCTTTCAAACTCATTTTTCAGTCTTTCCCAAAGGAATTAGTAACCAAATTAAGGGGTTTAGGAGCTCCCACTATAATCAAACACAAGCCAGAACTTACAAGTCGTGTATGACCTGGCAGTCCAGAGGTTATGGTGACTAAGAAGGTAGACCACAGAAAACCAAAGAACAGGAAACTTTCAGTCCAGTGTTGATGGAAAAGCTTTGGATTAGATGGATGCAGTACTGAATAACTCATTTCAAAGCAAACAGCTCTACCAGAAGTTTCTGCCCCTTTTATGGAGGAAAGGCTGAAGATGTACGATGTAAGAATTCAGGAGCTACATTAAGCTGCAAAGTCTTATTTTGAGTTATATACAGCAAGACCTGGGTTTACACAGCTCCCCTTGAGTGACTCCCCCTTCTGCCATCCACAGGCTCCACTGACTGACTGACTTCCTCAATTTCTAACCCCAGTACTCATTATTCCATCAAAGTTGGTTTGATGCTCAGTTCATCTACACGTACAGGCAATTTAATGGAATTTCTGGAAGGCCACGGATGTACAATACTTAAACAATTCAATCCAGTCCTCTGTCAAAATCACTCTTTCTGTGCAGCCACAGAAAGAATTTCTTTTTCCACCAGTGGCAATTCCAGAAACACCCAGATGCTGACAATTTAAAAAATGGGAAAGCTTTTCAGCGGGATTAAAATCAAATCTAATCCAACATTTCCCCATTCTCTGGGAGGGGTCTTAAAACTGGAATATTGCACATAAGCATGAGCTTCTCTTGCTGACAGATATTAAGGGACAATAAAAGAATGGCTCAGAAATGTCTGTGCCTCACTGTGTGAGGCTGTGCTGCCTTAGTTCCAGCGTTAGTTTGGATCCGGGTGAGCAGGTGGTTAATTTTAATCCTGACCATTAAAATGCAGCACAACTTTTCAAAGAAAAAGGAGGCTAGGCTGAAAACAGGAGCTGATTTCCTTGAGTGAACTTAGACTTGATTAGGTTTCTGAAAATATAATGTAACGCTAAAAACAAAATTAAACTTTGACCGAGGTTAGCTCTTGAATTTCCACTGGAATAAAGGCAAACAGATGTCTCCACAGTAAAATGAACAAAACAAAAAATATTATAAATTGGACAAAAAGTCCAAATCTCACTAGGGCAGTTGTACATTCAGTTTCCATTAATATTAATTTGTAAGCATTCATTTATGAGAACATGTGTCATCAGCTGCTACAGCTCAGCTGATGAGTGGCAACTTGGTGACTTGAGGCCAAAATCTACTAGAGACAGCCTCTGTGTTGCCTGATGTGTAAAAGAATGTGGATTTCAATTAATATGGAAGGAGCTGAAGGTTAAAGCTAAAGGTTAAAGAATAAATATTTAAAATAAAGCTGACAAAACTCAAGAAGCATTCATTTCAAGGAGCAGAGTTCTCCTCACTGCTCTGGTTACCTTTAGGCTTTCACTGAGCAGGCTCCTCATGACAATGCTGTACGAGCCCCAGCTCTGCTCCGTGAGGCAGAAATGAGTTACCTGAATTCAAAAGAATCCAGCCCTATCTAAATCCAAACTAATATCACAAAGACACTTCAATCACTCCACAAAGCTCAGACTAACACATACTGACAAAACTGGGGACTAGGAAGAGATAAAAAAGGCTTCCACAAAGCCTTGTTTGAGTCCTTATTACAATTTAACTTTCACATTCTTTTAGAAAAAAGCCCCCCAAAAAAAGATCAGTCTAACCACTAAATGGCCAGATGCTCTTCTGTGTGAATCAGTAAAGTCCAAACCCATGTACTGCCTAGGCTTTTTTTTTTTAATAACAACTCAGGTACAAGACATTTGAGATCTGATTTCTTATTCCAGGCAATTACTAGATCTATATTACCATATACTTACAATAATATCTTTGTTGTTTTAAAAATATTTCAATATTTTGGTCAAAGGAGAAAAAGAGGAGAAAAGAAGTGATTTTTTATTTTAAAGCCTCCATTCTATTTTCTGGTCTTAACTTTGTGGTTTTCTGACACGACATATATTCCTAGATATCAGATGTTGAGAAACATCAGATCTCATTGAGAGGCAAATTAAGTTCATTTTCTTCCCAGATGTAGATCACCTGACCTAGACCACAATTACTAAGCCAATATCCAGTTCTATCATAAAGGTCAGTATTTGCTGATTACACCAATTTTTGCCATACTCAGCCTATAAAACTGGCTTTAAAACCTCTGAGAAAACACACAGTTTGTCTGGAAATGTAGAAATTACATACTTGGCTCTCACTTCTCTAAGCCTAATTTATAGAATATTTTAAATATTCTGGATGACTCTCTGCTTAAAATCTTCATCAGAGCACAGTAATAGTGCAGGAGATGTTGGGATGGGACACAGCAGGACCAACACCATGGTACAACTGAGCCACTGGAAGTAACACAGGGTTATTGTTTGGTGGAGGGAAAGTTTAGTGCAGAAAGGGAACGGAGGGCATTCCATTCTCTGGAACAGAGACTGGTGTCAAGGGGGAATCCTGCTGCGAGGAATGTACTGAGCCCAGAAACTGTCTCTGGTTTTATTACTATTTATAATTATAAATAAATGATGGTAAGCTTTCAAACTTTCCTTTCACAGCAAAACCCCAAGGTCATGGGAATCACCAATGCCACAGATAGATGAGTGAGATGAAGACATGAAGAGCTGCCCTGCACAGGCCTGTCAGCTACAGGCTCCCACTCCTTCACTCCATGTCCCCCGGCTCCCAGTGCTCCTCACCTCCACTGGACAGACTCACTGCTAGGTGGGCACTGCCTCTACACTAAGCTCCAGCAGCAGTGGCAAACTGAAGAGCAAACCCAGGTTCCCCATGCAGCAGGGCAGCAGGCTTGCTGCTCCCCTGTGAGATGCTGCTGGGTTAGTGCAGGCATTCCCTCAGCTCTGCTCCCAGTGCTGAGGATGCTGTGAGGCTGGGAGGGGAGCCCAGCACAGACAGCAGCCCCCCAGGGAGAGCCGTGCCTGGAAGGGCACCTCAGCTGTGGAACTCAGTCTCAGGGAGGGAAAAAGGAGTGGGCCAGGAGAAAGAGACACATCAGCTCTGAGTGATGGCAAGCAGAGCGCATCAGGAGAAAACAACCTGATTGGGACAGCTGGGCCTCCCTGAGGGACTGTCTCCTTCACTGTCCATCACCTTTCAACCTTTGTTTCCTGCCCATCCCAATCTTTTAACATCTTCACATCCTTCATCATTTGCACTCCAAGGCTTCTCCAAACAAACCCAAGAAAAGATTCTCCTGCCATGTTCTGCTTGCTGTTGTCCCAGCCACTTCCTTCCACATCCACCCTCCCACTGCTCTGCTGAAGGGAGGTGCAGCTGCCACTCAACCCACACACCTCCTGTAAGCTCTAAAGAGTTCTGTCTTTGCCAGTACTCAAGTGTGAAAAATCATTCTGCTGGAAATTAGGGAACCATTTAAATTTGAGTGAGAGTAAAAGCCCACAAACTACCTTCAAATCATGTAGAAAACTCATATAATTTTGCTATGAATCAGTTTCATTCTTTGCAAAAACAACCAGAGCTTTTTTACTGCAGGTCCTCAGCAATCACAGCTGTTAGATCACACAGCTCAATACAAGATCTCACATTACATGAGTTATTATAGATAACAGTAAATTTATTATTGAAAACAAGGTGTTCTGTGGCTGCCCCTGCACAGCACAAGAAGTCCTGGAATGAAAATTGCTCGTCTAAAAAACAATTTTAATTTGGACAGCTTGCAATGAACACAGCCATATGCCAATCCCAGGGTGCTCTCCCTGCACAAGAATTACTGAAATAACTTCACTGTCACTGGGGAAGCTCATTGAAAACACAGTCTCTTTTGAATGTGTGGAGCTGGAGGAAATGTTTCTATTTAAAGCAACCTGTAGGTCACTCAGTACAGTCCCCTCCAAAGCAGGGCTTTGCTTTCCACAGAAAACTGCAACTTTTCATCAGAAAGGCCAAAATACACCCAGCAAAAACATTTTCAGCTTTTCAAATGATAGAAGTTTCTCAGAAAAATAAAATGTTTCCAACATCAGCACCAGGTACAAATTGCCTGGAGCCCCAGGACTAACTGGGCCACAGTTTCCTGCTGCAGTCATTCCCTCTCTGCAGCACTAATCCCCAACTGAGCCTCTAGTAAAGAAACTGCAACACCCACCATGAGTAAGCATTATAGCTGAGTGAAAATTTCCCTCAGCATTTGTTCCTTTGTGCATGACTAACCAGCATATAACTTAAGGTATTTTTCTTACCCTCTCTTTTTACAATGCAGGCAGTACAGACAGTTACATTCTAGTGGAAAAATTACTCTGGCCACTACCCTGAGCAGTAAAGACACACATGCTCCTTTCCTCTGCTCTGTCCTGAATGGAGCAGTTTACAGCAGGTGCCTTGGATTATTTTGTCCTTGGAGCTGCACCCAGCTATGAACCAACAACTGACACAAGCACCATCACAACCACCAGCTCCTAAGTCAGTACTACCTTCTGCCAGAAGGATCTTTCTACAGAAAAATTGCAAATGAGATGCTTGGAGGGAGATTAAGGATCAGCTTCTCAAAATTGTTTAGCACAGGTTGGGGTTGAAGGTCCCTAAGGTGGTTAAAGATCCAGATCCCTTTGGTAACACAAACATTTAAGACACCTAGATCTCTACTGAAACAACAGTGAGGCCACAGAAGCATTCAGAAAGACACAATACCTTTCACCAACATAACACTATGTAAGCCCATATAATAAGTTAATGTAGTAACAAAAAATAACATAGATGTCATTTCCACAGGAAAAAAAAAAAGATCTACCTTCTGTAATCTTGGCAGCCAATAATGCTCAAACCCTTACACAGAAAAGCAGTGTGAACTTTGTTACATGATCAAGAGCCTACAAACACAGGAACTCTGAAGATACAGGAAGTGGCATTTGCTGTAAAACTCTCTGCTGCATAATCGAAGTTTATGATAATGGAGTTTTTTGTTTCTGTGACTACAAAAAAAAGCAGATTTAAAATGTGAACTGAACTCAGAAAACAATTTTCATTTTGTCAGGACTACATATTTTGCTGTTTAATTCCACATTCAAAGCCCAGTTGCAGCCAAAGAGAAACAATTCAGTATCTTACTGTTTGTGGGGACACGCACAGAGCAGTGAGCTGTATCTGTACTTTTCTGTATCTTCAGAAGCACATTCTCTCCATTTTATAACTAAACTTTCCAATATTTTCCCCCTCTGTTCCTTGAGGCAGGGTTTGGAAAAGAAAGCCCCTAACTGTGTCATCTAGAGTGGAGATGCCATCTCAGCAGCCAGCCAGCTGCAGTCAGCCCAGGTGGCAAACAACACCTAAATGCTGCCTTGAAACATCTCTCTCTATCCAGGGAGCCTTTTCCTCACACCAGATAAAATTCTGGGCACAGAAAGGGCCTGGCTGAGGGAGGGAAGGAGAAATAATATGGGATTTCCAGTTTCTTTTTCAGTCACTATGAAAATATCCTTTGAAATAACAACTTTTAAGGTGAAAAAACATTTTTACTGCCCCAAGATGTGATTCTTAAGGGTTTTTTTTTCATTTTTAAAGCAGAACAGAACTCATGCATGCTTTGGTCATTTGTGAGCCCTGGCAAGTTTCAGAAAGGTTCAGAATTATGGGATATACTGTTTTATCCCTGTCTCTGGAGGCTTCTGAGACCTGCAGGGGCCTCCCTGTGCCCTCACACAGGGTCCAAGCACTGGAGTACCAGGGGCCTTGGAATTGTGGATGGTACAATTAATCCAGTTGTCACTTCCCAGAGCCACAAAGCCCGGCCACATCACAGCTGAACAGCCTGAATAAAATCTGTGCTTCTCAGAGGACAGGGGACTTTGCTGTACAAGAACCAAAGCCTTAGCAGTGACGTTGTTTTTCTCCATGTCAGCCAGGAGCTGACCCATCCACTACCACAAAGGACACTTATTCAATGTTGGTGGAGAAGGAAGTGTACCACCTACTGAGTCACCCATGCCACATCCTAACACCTGGCTGTGGCCTTGCTGGGCTTCCACTTCAACATGAATCTACCCTGAGTACAGATGTAGAAAAAGTCTACAATAAAACCTCAAACCACATGAGACTCTCCTGGATGGGAGGGTATACTGTGATCTCCCAAAGTCCACGGACTTCCAGAAGAAAACCGAAATTCATCTGCTTTGCTTTTGTCCAATTTCAGGGGTAACAATTGTGCACATCACATCTCAAAGCACGGTATAAAATTAAATCTCCTTGAAATCAGAAACAAAATCACGGCTAAAATTTATTTTTTCTTTTCAATTAACTGCACAGAACTATGGCCAAATCTGGCAAGGTGTTAGAAGCCTAATCTACCACTTACCTGAACCACCTCTGGAAGTTCACCCAAATTATTATCATTCTCACCAGAATTTGGAACATAAAATAGAGGGGTTTTTTTAAAGCTAAACTACAGACGTTTCTTACAAATTAAATTCTCGCCTGCTGGGCAATGAATCATTCACCATCCACAGTACACCCCATAGTTGACAAACAAAGCCGTTTTTGCCACCCTATTGCAAAACATGGTAGGGCTGTATTTTGGGAAATGATTCTTCACTAAATAAACATCACGCAATGCAGCACAATGCTACGAGAGTCACACAAATATGAGCTACATCCTGTGGCTGGCTCTGACACAAGCGTGATCCAGTCCCACTCTTTTCCAGGGAACATCAGCTCACGGGTGGGCTCACTCGCCCTTGGTTTGCCTCAGTCACACCACAATCCCTTTAATCCACAGGCAGGATGATCCAGCCCCCACCCTCCAGAGGCACTTTCTCCAAAATGCTGCCATGTGGTTTCCCCAGCACAATCAATGTTTGCCTACCTAAAGGTTTGTGTCCTTCTGGATCTTCCACCTGAAGAAATGAGGCAGCTCCGTGCTTGAGCTCAGGTCCCAAAACCATCAATGTGAAGCATGAGGGAAGGAAGAGGCAAGCTCAGGAAGAAGGAAAGATATTTCTGTAATTAGCATCCTTTTAAAATCTGACTTGGAAGTATCTGCAACAGTTGTATTTCTTCCTATACAGGATATCAAGAGCATCACCCAGATTACACAGAGTATCAAGAGTATCACCCACACTCGCGCATCACTGCACCCGAGAGAACATTGACAGTTCCAAAAGAAGAATCACCTCACTTCATATGGCAAATGATTGCTACTAACGCTTCACTGAAAATAAACTCAAGTCCTCTGGGACACTCACTAAATCTCCCATAACTTTCCAATTTTCTCACAGAATAATTATTTTTATTGTCACTCTGACAGCTGTATTCTGAAATATTAATGAGACAAGTTAAATTATTTGTTCGATTGCACAGAGCTCACCTTCTCAAAGTGCTCAAGGCCAGGTTGGATGTGATCCTGAACAACCTGGTCTAGTGGAAGGTGTTCTTGCCCATGGCAGGAGGGGTGGGTTGAGATGGTCTTTAAGGTCCTTCTCAACCTTTTTATGATTCTACAGACCCTGCACAAGGAGCTCCTGCAAGGACCCATTCTTTCACACTCTGGTTTCCAGCTCCTCAAACCATTTGGAGCAGAGATATGTACAGACACATTGCAAAAGGACACAAAAACCCACTCATAGCCACCTTATCCTGCAAAAGGAACACCAGCATCCATCCCCACACAGAGACGAAATGAAAATCTGCATCATACATCAAATCCAAGAATGGCAAAGCAGAGTCTGGCAAGGAGGAAAAGGTGAGATTACTTGGCAGGTTTTGCCTGAGCCACAGCAGGAGCCTCCAGGGCTGCAGGCCGTGACTCTATGAGGCTGCTTATGAAATCGACCTTCTACCTGCTAAATAAAAACACAAAGACTACAGCTCTCCCAATTTTGTTTGTAATAGGAATGAGCTGCTTAAACATCACTTTTTTCTCTAGGTTATGGACTAACTTCAGTGTCTATGGATGCAAAGCCAGAGCAGCCTGGCTTGAGGGGAACTACTTCATGTTTCAGCCTGATGCTTCAGACTGGATTCAAGTTGAGGGGATGAGGCTATCACGTCAGCAGCACTCTTGCTTAATGTTTTGAGTCACATTTTGTGTTAGTCACAAAACACAGTAATTGTCTTTCCATCCTTTTTACTTTTTATCTCTACTGAGATGAATAACCTCTCTTATGGAGCAGGTTTTCCTAGGTGCTTTTGATTAGAAACAAATGGGTCACCTTCCCAAAAAGCTACTGAGCAGATAAAAAACCCAACCAGAAGCCTCCACACACACACAAACACACACACACGACTCACAATGATCAAATAATCCTGCAGTGAAAAGAAAAGTTTTGCTATTAACTTGTGAAAAGAATGTGGGCTGTCTCAGTCCCAGGAGCTGCAACTGCAGCCTGTGGAGCATCAGTGAGCAAACCTCTGGATACAGCCCCACATTCCCTGGATGCAAATCGCTCCAGCTCCATCAAGACCCCTCCACTTGCTCCCCTGCTGTCCAGTAAATCATACACAGGTTATCCTTCTCGTCCCACCTGGTTATTAATTTTTTTAACTAAAAAAAAAAAATCCCCAAAGACTGAGACCCTTTTTATGTGCAGCCTCCACATTGAAATAACCTCAATGTTTTGGATTACAGCAATGAAGAGATGAGAGCAGTGGGACTTTGCTTCTGTCCTCAGGTCACTCTGCTGCAGTTTGCTGCCAGAGGGATCAGGGAAAAGGCTCCACACTCCAAGCGTGTTGTTGCTCTTCCCTTCCACTTCAGCAATTTTAAGCCATTCAAAAAAACAGAGGGGGGGAAAGTCCAATTCGCACAGAATACCCCAAGCGTCCATAAGCAGGACACACTAGTACTCCTGGCACATCTCTTGCTTTTTAAATCTTTTTCAACTTCACAGTTCAGTGGTATAACAAAAGCAGCTGCACAGGGTTGTCCTACATCCTTTCCCTAATCTGTGCCTCCCTATTTGTGCCTTCCCTCCCTGCTGAGTGCTGGTGAGCAGCTCCTCAATCCCTTCTCCTCATGGGACACCATTGATTTACAGGTGCTGGTGGGACAATCTCACAAATAAACATTAAATGTTTCAAGAAGTTGCCTTTTTCCCACATAACTTTTTCTATAAATAATAAGGCACCATATCCACACTGGTCCTAGGTCACCCCGCCATGTTTTACAGAGCCCCTGCACATGAGTATGCCCTGCTTGCTCATGGTCCTTGCATGTATTTCTGCACCTTAGTCAAAATTGCCTGTGTCTCACTCCTGTCCTTTTTTTGGGAGGCTTTTCCTCACTATTTTCACCACAGAGGCTGGAGCCAGGTGATGGAGGCAGCACCTGG
This sequence comes from Geospiza fortis, assembly GCF_000277835.1. Lineage (NCBI taxonomy): Eukaryota > Metazoa > Chordata > Aves > Passeriformes > Thraupidae > Geospiza > Geospiza fortis. Next base: position 1,373,619 of record NW_005054341.1, on the reverse strand, counting down.
GTGGGCCCTCAGCACTCTGAGAGGAGGGGAAGCACCACAAGATTCCCGCTGGGCTGGCAGCAGTGGTGGACACAAATTCACCATTATTTCTTGGGAGGCTGAGATTTTAAAAAAAAAAAAAAAATTTAAAAAAATGGGGAAAACTGGACTTTTTTTACATCCCAAGCACCTCCATTCCAAGCCGCCCCCAAACCCCTCCCCACACTCCTTCCCCTCAGTCCCAGAGACCTCTTTCCACCAGAAACTTCTCCGGATATTCGGAAATAACGATGGGGACATTCGCCCGCCATCGGCAAGGAGCGGAGCTGCGCCGGCTGCGCTTGCAATTGCACCGGGCTGCCGTGAGGTAGGCGGGAAGCGGTTTCCCTCAGGGCTGGAGGTAGCCGGAGATAGCCAGAGCAGCCCGGAGTAGACCTAGCCCAGGTTTTCCCTTTCCAGGGAAATAAATACTTGGTGTATTGCAGCACCATCTGCTGGTTCCTGGAGATGGGACACACGGGGATCTCGCAGCGGGGTGGAAAGGGATAGGGGAAAGTTGAGAGGAGGTTTTGAGTGGTTTCTTGCTCCCAACGGGGTGGAAAAGAATAGAAGAAAGTTGAGAGGGAGTTTTGAGTGGTTTCTTGCACGTGGGCTTTTCCTGATGATGAAGGCATTGAGGTGGCTCTAAATAAATAGTATAAGAAACGCCTGCAAGGCGTCACCACCCAGAGAGAAATTGGGCATATTAGACCCAAGTTTAGGGATTTTTTCTGAAGGAGTACAGTAGTCAAAATCCATTTTTTTCCCTATTCCTCTGAGGCAGAGGGTGGTGAATCTGCAGAGCCCCTGGGGAAGCATTTTCTGAGGTCACCAACTGGTTGTGGACACTTTTATTTCTTCTGTATATCTGACTCGGGCTGCTTGCCATTATTTCTTTATGCTTGCATTTTATGAAGCCCTAAACCTCTGAGCCTGTGGTCCTGTGCTGTGGGGGTCCTGTGCTGCCGCCCACCCGCAGCCACCATCGCCTTGCTAAGCCCTTGCTGCCTTCCAGTGGTTCCTTCTTCCAGCCGGTTTCCTTCCCGGGCTTGATCCGTCCCAGTGCTGAAGTCATGCTGGTAAGCTTTATTGAAAGTTGTTCCTTGCTGGTAATTTACAGCCTGGTGAAGGCAAAAGGAAGAGGTTGGGATTTTTCCCCTCTCAGTGGTTGAGATAATACAAATATAAAGAAATACATTACTTTGAAATTATGTTATATGGAGAGGAATGGCGCTCACCACTTTTGCTTCTTTAAAATTCAAGTATAATACTAATTAAACCATGACTAAACAAAAGAAGACTGATCCACTCTGTGGAGTATTTGAAAAGAAAAAAAACTTCCCTTTACAGGGCCCAGCAAATGTCCAAGGTTCAAACAAAGTACGAGGTGCTAACGAACGGAGTCTTGACAAACCTTGTTTTCCTGCACAGGGGCTCAGTACATAATGATTTCATTCAGCAGCTACTGTTCAAGCATGGAAAGTGTTGGTAAAGAAATCCCACAGAGATCAGACAACCATTTTCCTAACTTAAGCTTCCCCCTCGGCTCCTCCCCCATTTGCCTTTCGGGCCTCTGCCAGTCATAACATAAATATTCATCAGCTGATATTTGCAGTAGCTGTGAAGTTATGAATGAGGCCAAACGCCTTTCCCTCCTGCCCCATCTGCAAAATGGCAGCTCCTGGTCTTAGCTCATGGTCAAACGACACTTTCCAAAATCCCCAAAGTGCACTTGCAGGCTTTTCAAATTCATTCGGGCTTTTAATGCGCAAAGCAGAAATGCTGTCTACCTAATATTTACCCTGGGATTACTGAAAAAATATATATATATATATTACTTTGCTATGCTTTAAACTTTGCGATGCCTTGACGTAATAGACAGAAGTGTTGGCAGTTCAAAATGTTGGTTGGTTTATTTCAGGGGACATGACTGCTGCAGGTTTCCTTTCTGAATTGAATACCAGACACTTGAACCATTTGTTGTGCAGAAAAGAGAAACGGCTTTTATTCTTAATGCTGGTTTCTTAACCACCTGGGTGCTGTCAGAAGGAGCCACATGCACTGGAAAACACTTTTAATAAGACTCCTTTAAGCCTGTCTTAAACCCTGGATCCTGAAAAATGGAATCCCCACTGCCTGTCATACATGTTTTCTCTCTGCAGATTAGTGAGGGGCCGCTGCTTTAGAAATGTTCCATTTTCACAAAGCCTGGAATTATGCTCTCATATCTACTGTGGGTCAGCAAAACAGTAAGATATCTGATGTAGCTACACCAGCAAAGTCAAAAGCAGAGATGTCAGAGAAACAAGGTGACAGAGTAGAGCTTTAATGAGTCTAATTCAGCAAGGTATCAACACTGGCTCATAGAGGATTAAAAATCCTAAATGCCCAGAGCCATTGGGAAGTCCTGGTGAAGAGATTCAGCACCATTCAGGATCAGGAAACTGGAACACCTTTTTGTAGCTTGGGCTGCACAAATCAGTCATGCAAACTATCCTGTCTTGTCTTATTCTCATAGATTCAGCCATAAATTAAAAAAATTACTACCAAAAACATCACCTTCTTAAAGGAAAGTGATAGACTTAGGAAGCTTTAAAGATGTTGTAATCACCCCATTTCATTTTGACCATGAAAAACCAGAACATTTCAATCAACAAGTCTCCAATATTTTTTAGCCAAAATAGAGGATATCTTCTAAAAACAATTGTATTTCATTTAAAGACTACAAAGTACAATCTACCACATCCCTTGAGAACATTCCAACACTCATAATCCTTGTTGCTAAAAAAAAAATGCTTTGTTTTAAATACCTTCAACTTTCAGCCACAGCACCCTGTATGTTCTTTTTTGAGATGAAAGAGCCTCAAAATCATCTCACTTGCACCTCCAAACCAAGACCAAGTACTCACTCCATCTTTTTACTGATCTGTGTACACTTCTTGGAATATTTGCAATGGCAAAGACTGCAGAGGTGTTGGGTCCTGCATGGCATAAAGGTTTCACCTCTGGGAAATCAGACACAGGTTCACCACCAGGACAAAAGTGAACTCCAAAAAGTCATGGTCAGGGCAGGAAAACTTAAAAGGCAGATGTTGAATACACACCTTAGTGTGGCTCCTCTGCTCCCACAAACAACTGGGCAGGAATTGGGCTGTGCACATTACACACATTACACATGAGATCAACAGGCAGCCCCTTAGCCAGACACATGTGTAAAGTTTTGTTGCACAGATGTAAATCACATGCTGGAATGGACTTAGGATCATGCATTCCCATGTATTAATATTTCTACTAATACACATATTGCTTTTCCTGTGTTAATAACCAAAAAGCTTCTCAGAGGCAACAAAAATCCTCCAAAGTAAATGATCCAGTGCACAAATTCAGAATGGAATGATTGTGCTACAACCACAGCTCTAGAAATCATGGCAGCAGCCACAGTGTTGGCTGAGACACACTTTATGTTGCAGCCAACATCTTTGCTCATCACATAGTTCTGAAGATTTCCAAACACATCAGTAAACAGCAACACAAATTAATGAGTTAGGGGGCTGGATGTGGTCTACATCCTCTATAATAACTTGAAAATATGATCCCATCCATTTCGGAGCAATAATGGAAAAAGGAATAATTTTCTTTATCTTTTAATCTTTACGGTAAAAGGGCCTTTCTGCAATAGATCAAAAGCATGGTTTTATACTTGCAGAGGGGACATGTACACCCAAACCCAACACACTTGAAACAGATAAAAAGCAGAGCACACAGATGGTTGAGCTGTCTGGGGTGATGTTTACTAGCATGCCAGTGAATTATTTCGGTTGGGTGTGTTTTTGTAGTCTGTTATGCAGCAGTTACAAACCTACACATAACTACTTGCAAGTGTCAGTCCCTAGACTAACAGGAGAAGGACTGTCAGTGGTGCCAGGAGGTCTTCCCAGTGTCTCTGGCACCACTGAATACCCAGAACAAACTGGAGCTGGAGCTATCAGAGATGTCTCTCAGCCTGCTAGCAGGGAGCACACAAAAAGCAAAGGTTGGGAGACCAAATCTGTTTAAGGTATAGTTTATGGATAAATAACACAGAGAGTAAAGTACAGAGATCATAATCTATTTGGGTTATTTATATATTAAAGTATGCATGTCATGTACTGCGACTGCTCATCTTTCCGTTCACAAAAGATGGATTGAGTGAAGCTCTGAGCAACCTGGTCTAGTGGAACATGCCCCTGCCCATGGCAGGAGGGTGGGAACTTGATGAGCTTTAAGGTCCCTTTCAACCCAAGCATTCTATGATTCAGCACCAGCTCTGTAACAGGGCAAGTTTGTCTGGGAAATACCAGCAGCATTTAGAAGGTCACTGCACAGGCCTTGCCAAACTAAGAACAATCACCACAGCAGCCTTGCCACAGAACTCGCCGCTTTCCTCCAGCTGTGGCCTCAAAATTCCTGAAAAAAGCAATCATCAAGCACCTCACATGACAGCTGCAAGTCCCACCAATTCAAATACTATGAACCTGATGGGATACCCACAAAAGTTCCAGTGAAATGTATGAAAACTTTGGTGTCTCTTGGGAAGGTAGGGAGAACTGAGCCTGTAGGTTCACTTGAAGGTCTTTGCCAGTCTCCTCTTTAGATTCCTTACCATGGCTGTGGATGGTGTATGGGAACCAGGGACTGGGTTTCTCTGCCACAAGAGTCAGTGCTTTCTCTGCTGACATAAAGTGCTGCTGAAGCACCACAGGCCACCAAAGCCCCACCTAAGCAGGTCCCTTGTCCCATCTGGCAAACCTTTAACTTTAATCCCAGGTAGGGGGCTCTTGAAAAATGAAAATTAACTCTTACCTTCTCACCAAAACACCCCAGCAACATTCACACCTGTCCATACCTCATGTCCAACTCTTTCCAAAGGACAAAGGCTCTGCCCAGAAGTCTCACCCATCCTTCTCTTCCCAGGTTCCCTGTGCCATCCCATGCAAGGACGTCACCGTTGTGGGCACAGCAGAAAACATGCGGCATGCAGTGAGGTGTCAGAGCCAAGAGATTGGTGCTGCAGCCCCCAGTCCTGCAGCCATGCATTAGGAGCTCTGGGACAAACTCTCCAGCAGGCAGTAAGGAAATGAGGTGGATTAGTGCCAACTGTTACTCTTTAATTGCAGATATATTCTGTTGGTCACAGTCTCAGGAAAGCACAAGTTCCCTTTTCCTAAAATACATTTCTCTGTTTGTAACTCTTTCAAAGAGCTTGCCAGTGGAGTTTCTTGTATGAAGGGCACTTCTTTAATTCTTCCAGGCTCTTGGGTAGAGACATCAGCTTGCCAAAAGGAATTTATACCAAATTCGGTAATTTTTGCTGCTCTTAACTACCTAATAGGAAAGCTGCAGACATGTAACTCCTAAGTCAGTGACAATTTTAATGCAAATTGTCACTAAGACCCTCCACCTACACTCTTCAGCCTCTCTCTTTGATAGAATATGTGTACAGACCCAGAGGAAGGAAGCTTAGATATGGGAGATGATCCTGCTGTTTGAATTCCCATCTCTGATCAGCGTTAGGAAGATTGTTTATCTCACACCCATGCTAGGTTTCTGGGTCTGGTAACAGAACATGCTGAACTAATTTGCTGACCATGGAGTAGAGATGTGCACAACACCCATCCTGAATTTGTGTAACAGCTGAGTTTATGTCATGTCACCTTATTGTAGGGTCTTCTCATCTTCCTTTGAAGTCTTGGTGACTGCTCTCAAACATGAGACTCATCTCACATGAAATAAACCTTATGGTGAATACCTGCTTTGCAGGAACCTTTTTAATGACAACTAAGTGTTTAAAATCCACTAGCTTCAGTTCTCCTAAACCACCTCTGCTCTGTTTGCCTGTGGACCTTCCCCGTGGTTGTTGAGTCTTTGTGGTGTGTGTTGTCCACCCCAGAGTTACCTGCCTTAGGAAGAACAGCAAATAAGGGTAATGGAAGGGAAAGTTAAAGGCCTTAGCTGTGGGAATCGTTTGTTTCTTTCCCCATTTTAGAGAGAGGCTTTCTCTACCTCTGCCTGTCAGTTTACCCTTCTGACTCTTGTTGAGCAGAGACTGCTGCCTGCAGAAAAGCATCTCTGCAGAGCACAGTGCTGCCTTGATCTTGACTGGAACCTACAGCTGCTGCTGTCATAAAGTAATCACCAATATTAATCACTGTCAGTCTGGTTATATGAATGTCTTCCCTTTGGCTGAATATCCATCTGTATGCACCTCCCAGCCTTCTACACTACAGAGGTGCCAGCTGATTACTCAGTGTGGTTAATTACCCGAGCACCCTGCAGGACTGTGGCAGAGTATTGATGGTCTCAGGGCAGTCCTGTCAGGGTGCTCTCGGGCACAACTCATCCTGCTCACCTCAAATGAGCCACCTTAGGAGCTGGATATCCCTAAGGGGGAATCAGATCTTTGAAGTTCCCCTGGGACAGCCTCTGGGTGCCCCTTTCCAGAGCCCCAGGCCCTGGGGAAACACAGGGCTGCTCTTATGTTGGCACATAACCCATGTACCTATGCAAAGGAAGAAGCTGAGCTAGAGCACAAAGGCATTTTGCATCTGGAGGACGTGTTCTCGATGCAGCAAAACATCTTTGTTATGAACATATGTGGTACTCTTCCTCTGTTTGGCAGGAGATAAGAAAAACAGAAGCAATGCAAAAATGAAAACAAAATGGAGCATATAAGCATCGTGAAACAATTACAATGCTGCATCTCATTAGGATCTAAATCTGGGATTGCCAGTCTTGTTTTAAAACCAGTTTTGTTCAACACCCAGTGACAGAATTTAAAAGCTGACATATCTTGCTGTATTGTGGGCTGCAGTCACAGCTGGTGTAAATCAGAGTAAACTAATGAAGTCAATGGAGCTTCCCTGATTTACACTAGCTGAGGTTATGGCTCAATAAGGTTAGGCTTGCTTTCTAGGAGTGTTCAAGGAAGCCAACTTCTGTGTGTCCTGTGATGAAGTGGTTATTTATAATGGCCTTCAGTGTGGTTTGGAGCCAAATTTCCACATCAAAAGTAGCTTTATAAGAGATATCCTTACAGTGAGGTTCAGTGCAAAATCATGACTTCAGAAGCCAGCTTTCCTCATGCACTCAAGTATTTGATTTCAGCCTGAAAACCATTTGAGAAGCCAAGAAAAGCAGAGCCATTCCTGCCTACTTCCCCAGCTCTGCTTCATCTTTGAGTCGCCTGCATATCCAGCAGGCCCAACCTACACTGCCCATTTATCAAGGCAAGTTACTCTAAGTGTCTGTTTATTTATGTTCAGAAATTCCCAGTAAGACAGACAAGCTTCATGCTCAACCTGAAAAACTGGGGAATGGGGGTGGAGTTCTTACCAGTTCCAGAGCTATTTGTTTGACTTGGCCCCTAGAGCAAATAAAACACAATAACGCGTCCCGGAGTCACAGCGAGGGGTGGAGGTCACAAGAAAACAGATCATGTCTTTCACAGCTCCTCAGCTTCAGTGCACTGACTTATGGCTCCTATTATTTACTTACTGGATTCTCCAGCCTGTGTGCACGCTCCAAACATTCAAAAAGCAGCAGGTCTCTGCTTCAAAGGACTGACAGGCGAGAGAGAGAGAGAGAGAGAAGAAAATCTGTCCTGAAGCTACAGTAACCTCCTCCTCCTCCTCAGTTTGACCAGAAAGGTCAGATGTTCTCCCAGCCCTCGGCTGACTCCTGCCATCTGCTGAGCCACCTCTGTGCTCTCCTCTGCTGAGTTAAACTGCCAGGCTCTCCTGGCAAAGATGTTCCCAGCACAGCCAAACCTGCTCAAGGTGGGCTTTTCCAGAAGGATATTGGTTTTTTTCCTTAGGAGAACCCTGTTCCCTGCATGTCCAGCCTCAGTGTGGTCTGTCAGCTGTCCAGAAAACATCACAGGCTCTTTCACTGACCTGGCCACTTTGAAGCAGATTGATTTCTTTAGAACTTAGTGCTAAAAATGCATGTCTTAATCTGAGCTGTTGAGATCCCAAACCAGGGCTGAAGCCTCTCCAAACCTCCTGAGTGGTTTCTGCGTATCCTGTCGAGAACGATGCCCTCTTCTACACACCCTTCAGTGGGTTTAAGCCTCCAAGAGCTCACTGGAGACAACTTTGTGGCAATGCTACCAAAAAGGGAAACTTGTGCACTGCCAGCAGCAGAGAACTCCACACAGGCTGAACATGAAACAGCAGTGTGTAGGAGCCTGCCTCACATCTGAACCTCTTGGGAAGTACCAGTTTCTCCTAACAAGCACAGGATCATCCCCCTCTTTCATACCCTCAGGTTTTGCTTTTGGTCTCTTCTCTCTTCACAAAACATGTGACAAATATTTTCTCATTAAGAGCTGCAATCTCCTTTTCCAGGGAGTGTTCCTGGTCCCTCTTGGGAGATGGTTGGAGAGCTCCATTCAGTCACTGATCATTTACCAGCCTCCCAAACCAGTTGGGATTTTTCTCAGTACCTAGCACACCAGCTGAGTGCTGCCTTTCTGGGTACTGAAATATCACTCACTGTTCTCCCCTTATTAGGTTTTTCCTATGTAGATATTTTTTCTTTGTATTTGTGAATTAATATGGAGCCAAAGTGAAGCCAGAAAATCATTTCACTATTAAACCCATCATGTTCGTTATTTGACATTTGGGTAGGCAGTTCCACTAAAGCATCATAAATGCAAAACATTTCTGCTCCCCTCTACTTCTGTGCCTTGATCTAAGGACTATGACTAATTGTTCCTAAAAGTTTGTTGGGTTCACTTGTTACTTAAGACAAATAATTTTCTCCTTACATATTTCACAAAGACCTATTTTTTTTGTTACATTACTTACATTCTCCTCAGAAACACCTCTCACAAACCACAGAAAGATCTACCATCACCTCTGTGCTCTGATTTTTTCTCAGCTTCTCCAGATGAAGCAAGTGTGGAGATAGATTTTTTTTCTTAGCCTGGACATTGTTCAGTTTTTAAAATGGTTGAGGACACTCAAGTCTTTCTGCTTTTTAACCCAAACCAAACAGAATTCCTACCTTTTATTTTCTTATTCAATAATGTCAAGAAGTAGTTGTGTTTGGCTGTTTCAAAATCAAAAGAAATTCTCTTCACTGTGGAATATTTTAAAAAGAGTATTCTACCAGACAAATGAATTTACTTTCTGTTAACAGTCTCACAGCCTTTAAGTATTTGGCTCTAATTTTGGTTTTTAGTGCTTGTCTAGTCTTTCTAGGGTTGAACTGAAAGGCAATCAGATGATAACAGATAACAGGCAGGAAAAAACAATGTAAACCCTTATCCCAGAGGAACTAGAAACGGTGAATTACGCACAAGTAACAAAACCGGTTTCCTCACCATCAGAACTTCTACTGAGCCACAGAGTTTCAGAACCTTCCTCCAATCTGGCTAGGGCAAAGACAGGAAACTGCATCTTCTGAGCTTTAGAAATAGATCTTAAACATGTAAACATAAGATATTATGCCCCTGTCTTTTAAGTAACATTTATATTATCTCAAATAAACAGTCTTGCCAAAGTTAGTCTGTAATTGACATCTGACACAGTCCACATTGCAACAGATATGATAAGTGCAGTAAACAGCAGAAATTATGTTTCTCTATTCTCTGAGAAACATTCATATTTCCTTGCTCAGATAAACTTTATTTTGTTGCTACGCAACTCTCACACAACAGACCACATTCTGCAGTAAATAAGAGTACAGATTTTACAACTGGAGGGCAATCATGTGGCCTTTTGAGTTTTCTCCCCATTTCAAGTTCCAGCCCCAGCTTTAGTTCCCATTATAATATTCCATCATTTCATTACAAAGCTGCCTCTAAAGCTCAGTAAGGGATATTTCAAACTGAGCAAAGTGGGAGAGTCAGAATGCACGAGGCTGATGGGAAACAAATGGTGGAGCTGGTGATGTCAGTGAAACCATGAAATTAAGGGGGCTTTCTCTTTTTTGGTCTTCTTTAGAAATGAACATTAAATTTTGACAGCAAGATATTGAAAACCTGTGTGGCCTTTTCCTGCTCCCTGTAAAACTGCCATGCCTGCAAGGGAGGCGAGACAGGTGAAGAGCTAGCCTTGGTTTTACCCAAGATGAGAACAGTATAGTCTTACTTCCTTTATTCTTTACAGCTGCAAAATTTCTCCTGAATTCAGTGGATATTTGGGTTGTTCACAGAGGCACAGATCCTGCAGGTCTCTGCATCCTCCTCATGAGCAGAATGAAGAACACCAAGATTTATCTGATTAAAAGTTGTGCATGAAACTCAATAGAGCCGCTAGGCTCTTCCCAAGTCATGGGTTAATGCCTCAATTATTCAAGCTTCCCTTTTGCACATGGCTGCAAATTCTACCAACTCTCCCAGGCAGCATCAGCCTTCCCTTGCCACTATTAGCAAATCAGGTGAAAAAATGGGACTCAAAGCTCCAGGTGGATGCAGCTGGCACAGTCTGGGCTACAGGGATTTGCAGTAGCCAAGGATCTGACATCCATCCAGTGCATGTACATAGCAGCTGTCTGATTGCAGGGGGACTTGTGCCACTTAAACAGCTGAATTTCCCCAATTTCCCCCAGTTTTGCTTTGCTCGTTGGTTCCTTACAACAAAGAGTCCTCTGGGCTCATACAGCCTACGTGCCACAAGCCCAGATGCTTATAAAGTCACTAGGGAAAGGACACTCTGTTCATAGGAAAGCAAGATTTAATCTCTACAATCTACAGTCTAGTTTCTTTAAACAGTGAGCAAGAAGCATCTTTTGCATTTTAAATTTCAGCATTTCTGTTTATAGTTTCACTATAACAGCTAAATTACTCCCAGACAAGGAAATTAATTATCATTGCATTTGTTGCAAAACACCTTGAAATTTCTGTGCTGGTCTTGTATAAAGGCCCATCTCTAATCATACCTCCCAGTGCAGCAGCTTTCCTTAAGAGCCTGAGAGATTTGGAAGCACCTGTAAAATTTGCTTTGAGTTCTTTCTTCAGCAAGTGATTTCCTACAGAGCAGAGCTCCTCAGTCAGGATTGCAGGAGGAGGCCCACAGAAGGAATGCAGTTGGATTTTGTCTGGAAGCACAACAGGCAATGCACAAGGCAAGAGTCTTCAGACCTAAATCTTGGAAAACAATACTTGATGTCTTCGGATCAGTGTCCTGTCAATCTCTTCTACTCTCCGGCATCCTGGAGGAGAAGTTGCAGATCAGTTCAAGCCCCTGACTTTCCAACTCACTCTAAGCCTTTTCTTTATCTGCCTCATAAAAATCTCCATTCTGTCAGATGAAATCCACCCCTCAGCAACCAAACATTTGCCACTACTTTTCTATGGATTTATTGCTCTCCTTGTGAAAAAAAACCCAACAAAATAATGTTTTCACCTAATCTACTCAGTTCCCCATTTATAAGGCAGGGATAACAAGTCTTTTTCCCATTTCTCCACCGACTGACCTGTTTAGATTGCAAACATTCCCCTCATGCAAGTTGCTATAGCACCTTGCCTGGGGCAAATGAAAGCCCTAAGAAAACGTGATTTCAGAGAGGAAATGTTGATGTCCCACCTGTCAGTGCCATTGCCAGGCGAAACTCTTCCTTCAGCATCTGGAGAACTTCTTTTGCTCCTTCTTCACCCTGGGAGATTAGGAGACAATGAGAACTGTTATGTGTACGTTAATGTGTGTAGGCACAGACACGTATACGTGTGCCAAGAAAGGTTTTCTGCACAAACATAAATCCTGAGGGTTGGTCGTAGCAAATTTTAGCCAACGGCAAATCAGATGATCTGGATGCGCACAGATGCATCACACACGCACTCCTCTGTGCACACAGACACATGCATGTGCATTTAACAGGGCCAAGCAGTGAGTCCAGGGATCTGAAGTCATGCATGTGGGCTTTCCCTCACTTACCTGATAAGCCAGTCCCCAGAGGACAGGTCTCCCAACGAAAACAGCTTTGGCACCAAGAGCCAGGGCCTTGAGAACGTCCGTGCCTTTTCTCACACCTCCATCCAGGAACACCTCCACCTTCCCCTCCACAGCCTCCACGATTTCAGGCAAGACATCAATCTAGGAGAGAGAAACCAGGAACACAGCTTGGCTGCTGCTGAGACTCTGTTTATTTTTTGAGCTAGTTCTTACACACAGGATCCAAGCTTTACAGCAGCTTAATGAGCAGTTGCATGCCTAAATATACACCCAAATAAAACAGCTTTGTATTGAGAACCAGCAGTGACTTTGCAGGGTAGAAGGTACGTACAAAGGTCAGATTTATTTGGAGAGTCACACAAACAGAATGAGAATCAGCAGGGTCTCACAAAATGGCCATCTGACCCCATGACACATATCTGACACAAGCCAGTATCTGATTCTTATGCACAATATACAAAACAGCAGCACTAAGGAAGCCTTTTGGTGGTGTTACCTCCCAAAATTCCAGTCTTCACTAGCTCGGGGATGAAATTGGATCAGCTCACTTTTTAAATAATCATCTTTGCCTCCCTGTTTAAATTTCCCATTCATTTATCCTGAGGGCCAGCTCAGGAGCCCAGAGGCAGGCACTGTACCTACAGACAAGGAGTGAGAGAAACACGTGCCTGGAAGAACTTTGAGTTGGCTGAAAAATTTTAATCAATGCATTTTCCCTTTTGAAAATGCATCTAATTACAGGAATGACTATAGAGAAAATATAAGAATTTTATTTTTCTTAATATAAGAAAAAAATAACTTTCCACTAAGTTTTGAGCAAGGTGGGAAGTAATTTCTTTTAAGTCACATGTATGCTGCTTTCACTGAGCTCTGCTCATCCCTTTTCTCAGCTTATCCCCTGAACCAGTGACACAAGTAAGAGGGAAAAGTATTTTTGCTGTTCTCAGGTTACAAGTGTGTAACCAGGGAATTAAATAATTCCCAATGAAAGGATGAGCCTCCTGAATTCAAGCCTGGAGCATTAATTACAGGGCAAATTTTCCTACAAGGCCACCTAAATAGTTCCTATTCATGAAAATCAGGAAAGGAACCCCACCAGAAGCCAAGTATTAAGGAGACTGAAAACTGTGTGTGGAAGTAAGACAAAAGACACACAAATTCACATCTTTCAAATACGGATGTAATTCATTTCCTTTCTAATGGATAAAAATGACTAGAAAATGGGAGGAAAAAACTTGAAAGTGCACTTTGTTTTTAGATTTGGATTAAAATTTTCTTGAAGTTTGGCACTGGCTGTGATTTTCCCCCTCCCTTTGGTTTTGCTCTCTTGCCAGACATATTTTGGATCTATTTCCATATCCAGAGAGCACTTTCTACATCCTGACAAACCATACCAACATTAAAGTGCTCTAATAGCTAAAGCATGATGCAAACCATAATTAAAACATAGATTTCCTCAATGTGTAACTAGACACTAGAAATATTGACCAGCTTGGGTTCAGCTCATGGTCTGAAACCCCATGAAACTGAAGCAAATTATTATGTTTTTAAATCAGAACCATTTAACATGACCTGATGCAGATTCTTTATAAAAACAGGCATTATGAAGTAGTGTTCTTTATACCATAAACCTGGGAACACATCAGTTTTAGCAGTTCTCCTCTGCCCTGTGGTGTGGCAAAGGAGTAACTCCTAACAAGGAGTTTGCAAATTTCTTTTCTGCTGCAGTTGTCAAAAATTAATTTGTATTTCTTGTGCTCTCACGGGTTCCTCAAAATGATGCTTTTAACAACCTTATACATTGTTGCTGTTGGATTACCTCACACGCAGGCCTGCCCAAGAGTTTTAAATGCTCTCAGTGAAATTGGGGAATACATTCCCAGGAGGTGCCAAGAGGACCTGTTCCCCTCTCCCTTCAGGGAACCAGCATGGAAAACAGGAGGTTTTTCATCAAGAACATATTGGAAGTACTCAGAGAAGCACAACTGGGCTTTGATTCCCCTCCCTTTCATTCTCTTTTTATTTGTGCAGCTTTCCCACACCAAATGAAGCAAGATGAGTGATGACTGGAATTTTGGGGTTTTTCCTTCATCCTGAGCACATACTTTTTCATTTTCCTTTACTTCTTTCTTTTTTGCCGACGGAGAAATTCTCAAATCCCTTTCACCTTTGGAAAAGTCATGGAGTAGCACGACAAGGAAAAGGAAAAAGGAAAAACTGTAATTTAACCACTCTCTCCCTTTTCCAAAGGTGAAAATACTTGAAAGGAGAAAAATGGAGAGTTTCATTCTGCCTTTAGCTTCTCCTTAACTGCAATTTTTCAGAAGCCTCCAAAGAATATTAAAAGAGGAAAAACGACCCTAATACAACCTTCAGTGTGCTGCAAATGGCAACAAGGGTTTTTCAACAAAGAATGAGAAAGAAGATGTGGAAGAGGAGAGTGGAAAAAAAAATCAGCAATATTTTCCAATTTGATCTACCAAGGAAAGGCTGTGTCTAACTCAGAGTACAATGTGACATACATAGAGAAGTGGAGAGAGGTTATTACTCGTGGCTTAAGGCATAGAACACTTATTCCAGGTTTTTCCTCCAGCTTCCACATGTTCAGAGAAAGCAAGCAAGAAGCCAAAAGGCAGAGAAAATTAGAGATTACTGGAGCACTTTGGCATCAGTACTCACAGTAGCAGGGACCCCATCAAGCTGTCGTGCTCCATGATTTGACACCAGGATCCCGTTTACCCCAAGCTTTACAGCTTCTTTGGCATCATCAGCTAGCAAAAAACCCAAACAAGATGTGTCCTTCCATAAGTGGGAGCTTGTAGACACCACAATCAAGGAATCACTAAGAAAACCATTGTCAGCTCATGCAAAGCCAACTTAGGGCTTCAGCTTTCCAAAGCCTTGCCTCAAAACAGAAAAAGGTTTTATCTTTAAGCAACAAGACCCGAAAAGTAGCTTGAAATGTTGGAGCAGAACATTTTATCCCTCTAGATCAGCAGCCACCTCGGTTGCTAGCCCTTATTTTCTCTAGTATGTTCCAGAACTCATCAGTTAGAAACTCCTTTGCTGAATGACTTTGCCCACTGCAAAATCACTGGCATGATGGTGCCAATGGTGGCGCTGGTGACAACACCAGGCACTTCTTTAGGCAGCTGCTCCCACAAACACCTTCACTGGTGGGTTCCTGGTGGTGCAGGAGGACGTGACAGCCCTGCCCTTGCCCTGTCCCAGGAAGCAGCAGGCCTACCCACCCCTGAGGATCCCCTTCAGCACGATGGGCAGCGAGGTCAGCCCGCGCAGCCACTTGACGTCCTCCCAGCTGACGGTGGCATCGATGGCCTCGGCGACGTACACAGCCAGCCCGCTGTCCTCTCCAAAGTCCTTCCCTGAGGAAAAGGCCAGCTCGCTGCTCGAGAAGTTCCTCAGGCTAAAAAGTGACACAAAACACAGAAAAACAGTCTGAGGAGGATTCTCTGCAGTCACCGTGGGTCCCTAATGGCAGCATTCAGTATGCCCGAGGTAAAGCTTTGCTGCACTGCAGGGCAGGAGCAAAACCAGCCAGTCCCAGCAGGTCAGATCCCACTCCTCAGCAAGCCAAAACCTTTAGCTGACAGAGCATTTGATAATCAACACAAGCACTTGATCTTTAATGTTCTGTCCAACCTAAGCCTTTCTATCTTTCTATGATGGTTTTGTGATAAATCTGGGGCAAGTTTCTCTGGCCCAAGGTAACAGTCTGACTTCTATAGCAAAATAAATAGGGCTGGGTATTGTTTTTCAAATCCAGGGAATTCAGCTGTGAGAGGAATAGGGGATCAGGGAGGAAATAAAGTTTTCTTATGCTCCATGAAACAGATGGATATCCATGAAGCCTTGCAAAGAATTCAGAATTTTCATCTGTCCAATAAGGCCAACAGCCAGCCTGTTTACCTTGTGTCCTTTTTGTACATTTCCTTGTAAAACAGAGAGGAAAGGAAGCTCATGTGAAAACACTGCTGTTACTTGGGTGTTTCAGCAACAAAATCTCCCAGGTTCTAGCACATCCACGTCCCAGTTGCCCTGCTCTTCTGAAATTGTGTCCAGTTCCACATCAGGCTATTTAATACTCACATTTCACATTTTGGGAAGTGCATGAGTGTTTTTGCATGGAACCTGGTTGGTTTTACTGCTGATTCCATGCCTGCAACAAGCAGCATTTCACATAGCTTTTCTGTTCAGCTCCAGGCCCAGAAGCAAATGAGAAAGGAGCAGGCTCTCAGCAAGATCCAGCTTTTCAGCTGTTGGTTTGTGGAGGGTGGGGTGCCCAGAGAAAAACAGAACCAAGGATAAGATTATATAAATAACTGTTGTTTTTCTTGGCCTGCAGAATGCAGATCAACACTTGGATAAATGTTGCTTTACATACATTTCAGAGCACAATGGCACCTTGTTGTTGCTTTGAAACTTTGTTGAAAACCTGAAGCCAAGAAAAAGTTATCACATAAATGAGCAGAGCCCCGCGCTAGGAGAGTTCCACCGTGGCCTCTGCAACAAAGCTCTGCCCAGGCAGCACTCAGGGATCTGCAGTGATTAGTTGGAACCTTTAAGGATTACTCCAATTTCTCATTATTTCATCCTATTCACTTGAAACCTTGTTATATTTGAGCAAATAGAACAAATATATTTGGGGTGGGGTCAAAGTGCTTCAGAAACGCTCTCCCGCTTTCCTCAAACGTCTTTGGGTTGTTGGACTCGCATTCAGGAACTCCTCAATCCCAGGCCTTAAAATTCTATTGCCCCTAAAAAGCAAGCTATTTTCATAATTGCCTAATTTTATCTTTCAGAGTAAAAGGTCACAGTGTATACTGATGATGTGTCAAACACAGATCTCTAGCATGACTACAACATAGGGCACACACATACCAGTGTGGTGCATTTTCATGTTAGATGCATTATGGCTTTTCTGCTTTCTGGTGCTTTCCCCCTAAAACTGCATTTTAACAGAGAAATCAGGGCAGAGTTCAGTTCCTCTGTCAACTTTCAGCTCTTAGCTGCAAGTACAAGTGCATAGGGAAGAGTCAACACCCCAAGCTCTGGAGGGGTTTTTGCCAGGTAGAGAAGAGCAGAGCCCCATGGCTTGTCTTCCTTTTGAATAGTACGGAAATTAGGAAAAACCTCTGCATGTGACTTTTGCTAAGTACATTTACTTACAACATGTGTACAGCATAACACAACAGTCTTTGGAGACATAGGAAGAACAACTCAATTTCATTGATAGTATTTAAAACTAGCTTTCACCTAGAACTCACCTCAAAGTTTATCTGCTTCAAAATACATTAAGCTATTTTCTTTGTCTCTTCATTTTTGTGTTCACTTTCATGCTCTAAAGAATTCTAACAGCTGTCATGGTAGACTGTGGTTGTTACCAAGATCTACATGCAAGAACCTCACAGGATTTTTAGCTTCAAGTCCTGGATATCCCATCGAGTAAATATTCTTCCAACCAGTGCTTGGCTGCTAGAACTGTGCCAGCACTTCAGCATATGTTTGTCAGAGGACTCTACAGTCTATCAATTTGTATTTACAGAAGGCCAGGCAAATCAGCACCCTTAAACATACCTGTAGGGTTAAAATTCTGGTTTAACTCTGTTAAAATTGAATTCCTCATTGGCCCTGCAGTAGGGAGGAACTAGAATTAGTGCTGAAGTCAATCGTGATGCCACAAATTCTGAGACACAGAAAATGTCCCAAAACACACCGTGGGGTAAAAATTGCCCTCATGGAGAATTTAGAAAGACTGATATCCACATGTTTCTGTATTGGAGTAAAAGAAGAGTTGGAGTTGCTCAAAAAGGGGCTCTGCAGTTGGTAGCGACATGGCCCTGGACCCAGAGCAGTGTCACAGGACAACATAGAAGGAACCACAACATCTTTTGGAAGGGAGTTTTGGCCCACTTTTGGAGCCCAGCCAATTCTGCTGCTGGATCCCAGTGCAACATCAGAGCAGGTCACACCAGGCTCTGCCCAGCTGAGGTTTGAAGATAGCCAAGAGCACATTGCTCCATGCATAAAGAAATGCCCCACGTCTCTTACTTCAGCAGCCTGCCTAGCACAGCATCTTTTAGTGTGCCAAGAGCCAGGAAAGCTTTGTTTCGGCCCAGAGCAAATGGCAGCCCAGGCAGACACACGCACAGCCCTGCAGAGCCGTTCCCAGCCCCACCTTCTCCCCCAGCACCGCGAGGCGCTGTCCCGGTCCCGCACCCAGCAGCAGCGGCGGTACCTGAGGTGCGGGGGCAGCCGGAAGCGGTTGCGCACGTCGGCGCGGCGGCGGCCGAG
>NW_005054341.1:1345725-1355278 GCF_000277835.1 Geospiza fortis | reverse complement strand
TTGTACGCGTACAGCTGCAGCCAGGGCAGCCCGGCCGGCGCCGCCGCCGCCACCTCCTCCAGCGACGACGTGGCCCAGGAGCTCAGCATCATCCCCGTGCCCACGGCCTGGCAGGCTGCAGGAACACAGAGTGACAGGCTCTAAACAGGAGCAAATAAACGCATTAATGCATCGCAGCTTGGTGGATGTTGCCACGCCGCCTCCCAAAAATCTCCCTCCGCACGGGCGGAACTGAGTTTTTTGGGATGCTTGTTCCTAAGTTGGAGCCTGCTTTGCTCTATTCCTGGTCACGTCTCACAGCAGACACCAGGGAGCATGTATTTTCATGGGGTCAGTGGTATTGTGCTGTCAGAACTCAGTACACCCCTCTGGGTGTCCAGAGTCACCAGGACCCCACCGAGGGGGCTTGGAGACCCTGGCACAGAGCCCAGAACACCTGTGGCTTTGATTATGACCCACACAGCAAATTAGCAGCTTTGTAAGAAGTTTAAGCAGTGTAATAATGAAATTATCACTAGGTGAAAAAGTAGATTTTAAGGTTTTTAGAATAGGGGTTTCGGGGACAAGATAGAGGGACTTGGGCATGTCCAGCCTCTCTTCTTCTTCTCTACCTCCATCTTCTGCTGTGATGTTAGGGATTAGTTTAGAATAGAAGCTCACTGTCTAACATAGGTGCTAGGTATTGGAAAGTAATTGTAAACATTGTATACGTAGTTTGTAGTATAAAGAGATAACACCACCCCGGGGGCAGGCAAAGTGCCTCTGTCTGTACTGCTGAGCCAACCTCGGCTGGACAGGAGAAAAATTTTTATAGATAAGATACAATAAACTACTCTGAGAGCAAAAACTGAAGAAGTCAGACTCATTCTTTGAAGGTGCGGGCTGAAACAGAGACTTTACACAGGTTTTGGGGCTGCAATAAACTGCAAACTCCCAAGATTGCGCCAGTGTCAAACCACGACAGGCTGCCAGCCCAGGCTGCACCAGCTAACCTCACACAGATAAGTTTTCCTGAATCTATCACTCATTCTTTTTGGAGTAATCTGCCGCTTATTGTAAAATAAAGGGAAAACACGCTGTAAAACTCAGAAATATTATAGAAAGCCTTGTTTTTCCTTGGTCTACCACAGTATGCATATTTTTAATGTAAATGGACCTCTGTTTCAAGACGTCATCCCCAGCCCATGGAGGAATTAAAGAGTGGTCTTTATGACAACATTTTATTAAATAAGGATTACAAGCCTCTTGGAGTGGAAACTTATGAACAGCTTATTCAAACAAATTGGTTACACCCTCCCAGGGCCACCAGCCAGTTTTCCCTCACTGGAAATCCAGCAGCAATCACCAAAACCTCTCCAGTTCACAACCATCCCATTCCTCTCCTTTAAACTACTGGACATAATTCCCTCTGTGCTGGGAATGCTGCAAACCCAGGAATTGCAAAACACAGATAAGGGAGAAATGTAAATGTTATGGTTCAATCTGCCTTTAGGTATCCATTTATTTCCATTTTTGCCTTTTATTCCCATGTCTACCTCTATTGCAAAAGCAAAAATTTAGTTAGAAACTGCACAATAAAACATTTTTGGTGAAGAGAAAATATAAATAATGGCATATCACCATATCCTTTCAACTTAGCTGCCCATGTAGCAACAGAGAAAATAGTGCTTTTCTCTTATTTAAGATCAGGTTTAAGCAGTTTGGTTCAATGAGAGTTCAGCCATCCCAAACGGGGTTATGGCATTTTCATGCAAGCATGCTCACAAAATTCCCCTCGTCTCTCCTGCAAAGTCCACAGCTCTCTGGTGAAGCACCAGCTCAACACATGCAGTTAAGATCTCTCACGCAAATCCAAAGTTCACAGACAAAATTTGTCAAGGTTTTCGAAATCCCAGTTTTGTGGGTTTTTTTCCAGGTCTTCTTTTAATCCTGAGCCTTGCCCAAAGGACACATTGACCCCTGTACACCCTGCAGGCTCCTGTTGGGCTCTGTGACAGCACAGAGAGCACAGCAGGAGCCATGCATAGGGAGCTGGAGAAGTCCATGGGATCACAGAAAGGTAAAGAATCTCCTCCTCATCCCCAGTCCAAACCTGCCCTCTGAAGCCATTCACTCTTGGGGAACTCAACTGAGGTGTTTTACACAGCAACAAATGGCACAGGATGCACTTGGGAGCCCCAGTGGGGAACATAGCACTGACCTTTCTAAGCCCTTTTTCCATCCTGAAGCCTCAGAGCATCCTCCTCCCATCTGGTGGGGCATCACCTCCTTCCCTGCTTTGGGAAGAGTGTGGAATTTGTCCCTGTGGGCAGCTCAGAGGAAGAATACTTCAGGGAGGGCACTGGAGAGGAGCCCAGCTCAAGCTTGCAGATTTTGTTGGGGTTACCTTGTATGGGAATGGGAATTGCTTTTTTCCTCTAGCTGGGCAAATTCCCATCATTTCCCTTTTAGGGGCATCCCTGAAGCCCAGCAGTCAAACTGCCCCACTGCAGGCATTTTTTCCCTGAATCCAGAGAATCCACTGTCCCCAAGCTAAGGGCCAGAGGACATTCCTAGGGATCAACACCATGTCCTTTTGGCACAGTGGCATTTCTCAGGACCAGCAGCCGTGTTCTGGGAGCTGCATCTCCCGAGAAACAGAGTTGTTTAAAGAACTCCACACTGCTCTCTTGACAAGCCACACTTGGCTGAGAGATCCCTGCCAGCCTCTCCTCCCTCAGCCCTTACCAAACCCTGTGTGAGAGCAGTGCCTGCCATCCCCTCACTGACACAACGCGTTCTGTCAGCTGCACAAGAGGGCTGAGGGAAAGGGACACAGGGCCAAAACAGATCTGGGATCTGCCTGGGCACACTGAGTCCCCCAGCCATGCCACTCTCGAGGGGAATCCAGGCCAGCTCAGCCCAGGCCACGCTGTCCCACGTCAACATTGTCCTCTCCATGCCTCTGGAGTGACATTAATCTTCATATCTCAAAATCAACCTCATCTTTTGACCACATAGTTAACAGCTGGGTACAAAGCACAAAATGAAATAAACGGCCAGATCCCTTCTTCCCAGTCACAGCCATGTCTGATGGGCAGAGGAAACCCAAATTTCAGTGCTCAGCATCACAGAGAGAAAAAGCACAGTAGCAGCCTGTTAAGAGCCAAAAGAACAAAGGTGTTGCTCCCTCTCCAGTGGGAATGACAGAGCTGCCAGAAACTCTGTAAACCAGGGGGAATAGAACAGCTTTGCAGCCAGCACTCCTGTGCTCCATTTGGCAGAGCAAAGGGTGCAGTCATGTCACAGGTGATGGTGAAACCCTTCCTGAGTCAGCAGCAGCCTGGAGAGGGCAAACACAAACTCCAGCCTGAGCTACTGTCAGTGACAGCTCTCCAAAGCCCTGGCCAAGAGCACAGTCAGGTTCTCAGCCTGATTTTCTGCCATCCGTGGAGAAGCCAAGGAACTGCAACGCTGCTGTGAGGTGAAAACAGGAATTTAAACCACCCATTAAGTGCAATGTGGAATGAGCAGGAATATAAACACAAATCTCAATAAAATAATGCTACAGATCTGTTTGTAATCAATTAAGGTCGAAGAAAACCTCAGCTATTTCTTGCTGAGCAGCTGGATGGTGCACAGGATTTTGAGTCAGGGTACTCGAGGTGGGGCCCATTGGTTTGCAAGCACAGCATGAAGTCATGGTGGCAAAGGAATGCCTTGGCTTGGAGGAACAGGGAATCTGCTGATGGACAAGCAGGAGGAAAAAGATCCCATAGAATCAGAAGGGTTCCATTGAAAAGTGTTTAGAGAACAAGCTTTTGCTCTTTAGTGGCTAAGATTATTCATCGAATTTGGCAAATATTTTTAGTCAAAGAGGTTGAAATTGGAGTGGGAAGGATGAGAAAAAAACACCTAAGTCAAAATGTCATGTGTTGATCTTTTCAAAATGGAAATGTTTTCTCCTGAGCTGACACTTTTGTTTCAAAACAGAACTATAGCTAAAAGCATTAGCCAGTAGGAAAATGAAATAAAACATTATGTTTTGGATCAAATGAAACATTTCAGTTAATCCAAAACAATTTTCCTCCCAATTTTTCAGTCTCTACTGAACAGAAAATCCATTCTTTGGAAAATTGCCACGTACACTGATGAACTACAACTAAAATGCCAGGGAATATACTTGAAGGAAGACCTAGAAAAACTGGGACAACTGCCAAGGTGCATGAAATTGTTTCAAGGACAAGAGAGGTTTCTCTGCAAGGAAGGACTCCTGCTACATTCAGACAAATATCAGAGAAAACTGAGGAGCAACCTTATTCCAGCCTGCATAGACATTTTTAAAAATTCATTTATAACTTTAAAGTCTAGCTAAAAGGAGTACATGTAAATGCAACACCTGGATTTGAGGCTGTGCAAGGTTTGACCATGACTGCAGTTTATTCTGCTCAGAGTGGGCTCACCTAACCTTTGAATCTCTTACATTGTGCAGGCTGGCCTGTCACCAGCATCTCTTCAAATGACAATTGGCTGTTTTCCCTAGAAAAGATTCTTTACTCACACAAAAGCACTGCCCATGAAGGGTGTTTCAGGTGAGCTGACAGACCCTTCCCTGCTCTGGGGAGGTGCACACCCCTCCCCAGCAGCTGTGGGACAGCATCCCTCAGGAAGCAGCAGCCCCCAAACCCTGACAAACCCCAGAGCAAGAAGTGGTGAGGGCAGGGAGTTCTGAGGGACACCATGACATGCCCTTGTCCCCAGAGGGGACATTCACCCTACAGCACGTGGCCAAACCTGCCGGGAGAGCAGAGCAGCTCCAAGCAAGACAGTTCCTGTGGCTCCAGGAAATTCCTCAGGCATTGTTCTCAATGCTCAGGGAAGGAGCTGCCGTTGCTCTCCTCACCTCCCTGCTCTGCAGGGCAGCATGGTGAGAGCCAGGATTATCCCTGGGGGTCAAGGCAGACTGGTGGCACACAGGGAGGCTCCTCTGGGAGCTGCTGTGTCCCAACAGGAGCCAGGGAAGGGGCAGGACTCAGGCCATGCTGTGCCTCTCAAGGACCATGGCCACGGCAGAGGCACCACCCCAAAGAGCACTTCCTGCACACCTGAGCCAAGAAAAGCCAGGCTCATGGAGCATGCCAGGCTTGGCAGGAGCCACAGCACTATGGATCAGGCTTCCTTGGCTTGTGCAAACCCGTGCAGCTGAAGCAGAAGCTGAATTAAAGCCACCAAGAGTTTGCTCACTTAAACCCTGCGCTACCTCTGGAACGGGAGAGAAGTTGGATGTGGCAAACCCCCTGATCCCAAGTGTCCCAAGTTTAAGAGAACCCTTAAACCAAATGTGTACTTTACAGCTAATTTCTGTCATCTTACAAGGTCAAACCAAAAGCTTGGCACCCAGTGCCCCTCTCCTCCCCTAACAGCACAAAACCAAAGCCTTTTTTTTTCTCCACCAAATGCCAATGCAATACAGAGGAGGTCATTTTAATACTGCCCATACTTTGAAAGCAATGAAAAACTCACCAGCTCCAGGGGCTAAGTTTACTGGACTACACATTCCAACTTTTGGTGGTGCCAGTACACTGAGCTGTGCCAGCTTGAAAACCCAGGAACATTAAGTGCAATAATCATGTGTTAAAGTTTGCAATGTGGTACCCAGCCTTATTACACCACTCAGCTTTGCATGCCATTGTGGATTTATGCCTTAAAATGTGGCCAGGCTGCAGCATCAGTGGGAATCTTTGCTAAGAAACATCCTGAATGTTGTGTTCCGAATCTCGCTCTCACCGTTGCATTAATGTTTGCCCTTAATGTTTCAGAGTTTCCTCCCTGCAGGGGCTGGCCCGGAGGGGATCCGCGGGAGCTGCCAAAGGATGGGGCAGCAGCAGGGCGGCCCTTCCCCGAGCGATCCGAGGTGCTGCAGTGCCATCGCGTGGAGTGCACCAGCACCTACAAACAGGGACAGCACCGGCGGCTCCTCATACAGCTCCTGGGAAGGGAAAAGCGCGGCCCCAACCACGCTGTGAAATGGGAGAGGCGTGTTTTTCACAGATAGCGCTGCAGCGCACCCCGAGCACATCACAGCGATGAGAACTGAGAGCAGCCCCCACTGCAGGGCTGAGAATTCAATTTGCTTCACACCAGCATCTGCTGCACTGGGCACGGAAATGCTGCCAGTGAATAACCTAAATAGGTGATATTTTAAAAAGCAATAATCCTGTGCATGGCTGGGTTATGTGCCCTTTCCTTTCAGCACGGGAGCATTGAAATGCACAGCCCACCCTCTTCCTCAGATCTGGTGCCATCCTGCAGCCAGAGTTAAAGGAACAGGAGACAGTCCTCCATCTGAATTCTAGTTAATATCCTTTTGAGCTGCAGCCTCTGTGTTGGCAACATCTTTGTGCAGCTTCTAGCCCAGAGGGGCCCTTATCTCACTGCCTCCCTGGGATGCTCTCAAAGAGATCGCTTTCAAGCGAGGATTCTTGCCAGGCAAACAAAGGCCTCAGAACTTCTGGAGCCAACTCTCTAATAGGGAGAATGTTGCTGTGACAATGTTTACAGTTACATAGAGCGTACAGAGAGGTAGATAGACGTTTCAGTTTTATATGCAACAAATTATTCCTCTCTTGCATCCTTCCTTTCCCCCACCCCTGAGGAGCAGCTCAGACCCCGCAGGAGCCCGAGCCCGGCCGGGATAGCCCGGCAGGGGCTGCCCTGTCCCTCCCTGTCCCGCCCCGCTCACCTCGGGCTGTCGCCGTCTCTCCGAGCGGGTGAGCCATGCGCTGCATCGCGGTGGCGGCCACGCACACGGGCACGGTGACCCTGTGCCCCAGCACACAGGTGGACAGGTCCATCACTGACACGTCCCTGAGCACCCGCGGGTACAGCTTCCACCTGGCACACACACAGACACGCTGAATTTAAAGGGCTGCGGCAGGGGGAGTGCACAGGAGCAGGTTCTGCTGCTGTCTGTGGGGCTGGAGCAGAATCCCAGAGCTGCAGCAAAACCCCTGCAGGCACAACACCTGCTGGGAGCCAAGAGCAGCGAGGGTGAAGGAGGCAGAGACCCCTTGAACATTTCTGGCTGGTGCTGTTTGAAAGGAAAGACAGGAGCTGTAAAACAATGAGGTTTGTGGTGAGTCTCAGCCCCCTGAAAGCCTCGGGGCAGAACGGGGTGCCAGAGGCTCTGTGCACATGGGGAAAGTCTTCAGCCACCCTCAGTTACCCCTCCATGGACTAAAGAACCGACAGACACGGGATTATTGGTAACACAAGCCTGGCCTGCAGGCTTGGAGCTCCCTTTCCCAAACCAGAGCAAACTAAACCACATTTAACCTGAAATTACCATTTACTGCAGCCAGGCTGGACACCACAGGTCTGCACACACAAATTTACCTTTCTTTTCCTCCCACACACAGAACAGCATCAGAAGACCATGATCTCTATTATGGGATCAACTAGGCACCATAACACCCAAAGTTTTATGAGGGGGGCTGCATTCCTGGGGATACCTGTGCCATGGGACTTGTCCCATCATCCAGTGCAGTCACAGCACTGCCACCACTAGAAGCCACAAGAGGGGGTGCCATGCCTGGGGCTGCCTCTCGTGAGCTCAGCCAGGCCAAAGCTTCCCTGCCAGCACCGACCTCTCACCGAGGCCTCCCTCCCTCCCTCCAAAAGGGCTCCCATGGCTCCTGAACTGTAATTGCAGAGAAGAAGTAAAAATTTATGGTCTAAATACTGCTGAAGCTGAGCAACTGCTCAGCACTAGAATGCTCAAGACTGATAATATCATAATTACCAGCACAGAGAGAGAACCAGAGCCACTGCTACCCTCTGACAGGGAGTAGAGGTGAGCTTGAGCATTAAAGTGAAAATTCAGGGGCAAAAGACAAAATCTGTTTTATAGAAAGATCAAGAGACATTTCCCCAAAAAGCCTGGGGCAGATGCAGGACAAGACCCACCTTTCTGAAGGCCTGGAGCTGTGCCAGCTCTCCAGGCAGTGCTCCCCATGGAGGAGGAGGACAGTTATGATGCTTGGAAGGAGATGTGTGCCTGTGCAAGTCAGCTGTGCTGCTCAGTGCCAAAACACACACGGCAGGAACATCTCCTCACACTTGTTTTCATGCCATTGTAACACTTTGTTATTTTTCAGGGGAGGATGGGCTGAGGGTGGGACAAAGTAAACATGACTTCTTTCTCCCCCTCTTTTTCCTAATCCTCATTCTGAAGGCTTCCACTTTGCCCCGAGATATCTTTTCCCAGCAAAGAAAGAAAACAAAAATCCCTTTGTAACCTTGCTGATTTATGGAGTCAAACCCAAAAGCATGAAGGATGTGAAGCATCTCCCTGTTCCCCAGGCTCCTGGTTTCTCAGATTGGTGCCTGCCTCTGCCATCTCACAGCCAGCCTGTGAGGGTCAGTCCCAAGGTACAACACCCCTGTGGTGCTTTTGGCTGGGAAGAGAAACAGGAGGAGCCAAAATCCCCCCAGCAGTGCATGCAAGAGAAGGGATGCAGTCCCAAGCAGAGATCCATGATCAGGTCACATCCTCTCAACCAACATCAGCTGGACGGGTGCTCCTGACCCAGAACTGAGCACTCCCACAAAAACACCAAGATAGCAGAGCATCATTATTCTTTAGTAAAACCTGCCCTAAATTGGAAACTTGGGTGTTTCCAGCTCTGAGTTGGACAGACACTTGAAAGCAGTGTTGTCTGGACAGAGAAATGCCCTTCACAGCAGCAAGGAAAGCTCACAGGCAGCATTTCCCCATCACCGGGGCACACTCATTCAGCTGCACACAGCACCTGCTTCCTCCAAGTCCTTCAGTGAAACATTTCCTTCATATTTTGGAAAAAAACTTGGGTTTTTTTTAATTCATCACCTCCTCATCACCCACATCTTTTCCCAGCCAAGTCCACACTGGTGTGCTGCAATCAGCAGGTGACAGTGAGTGTATCCTTCTTCCCAGCTGGAAGCAGGAGGTGCTGCAGAGGGGAAGGCAGCAAGCACTCCCAATTTAGGCAGCTCCAGCTAAAAGCTATTTTGAAGGAAGGATTAAAAGGAAGGAAGGGGGATTAATCTTTTGGGTTCTTTCCTTTTTTCTCCATGCTTTAAAAAAATTCTGTTTATAAATTACCTTGCAGTGGGGTCAGAGGCAAGCACTGGCTGCTTTCAGCTGGGGAAAAACATTGACATTTTCAAACTGCACCATATTTTCAAGCAGCTCCTCTTGTTCCTCTCCTGAGTTGTCCCAAATCCCCTCATGCTGCAGGGCAAGAAGCACATTTGGAAAAAGACCCAGTGCTCAGGCCAAGCCTCCATCCTAAACCCAACCCAGTTTGCTGCCCTTCTGTCTCCTACAGCTCCACTTCCCTTCAGGGGCTGGTGCTGTGCCAGGCTGAGCAACAGCTGCTTTTCCTTGGGGACAGTGATCTTCCCTCCCAGCATGTTCTGCCATCCATGCTCTTTTTGTGGTGCACTGGCAGTCTGAGGTGAAAGACATTACAACAAGAACCCACAGATGAACCCAGCACTGCTTTTCCACCCTCACACCTCACCTGAACAACCA
>NW_005054341.1:1323617-1345677 GCF_000277835.1 Geospiza fortis | reverse complement strand
TTTTGTGCTTTTTCTTCCATTTAAACTTACAAATATTTAATAATCTGCAAACTTTCTAAATCAGACTGAATCCTGCAACCAGGCTTCTGACAGGGAACGCAATGGCAAATGAAGCTGAACAGACTCCTGTCTTTCACAAAATCATCTGACTTGGTGATCTTTGTGCCTCAGGGGTGTAAAGTCCATCTGACTTTATATTTACCCACAAGCTGCAGGCAGGAACACCAGGACTGCGTGAGGGTCAGAGTGAGCAGCACTTCCCTACCTGTAACAGCTGGGCCATGCTTCTCCCAACAGCATCCAAGGGAAAAAGGGTTTTTCCAAGTCCCTTGTGTCCAATAGGTCTAATAAACCAAAATATTACCAAGTTTTTATAGCAGGTGCTACCTTTTAGAGATGTATTCCCAGGAAGCCATTGCAAACATGGTCTAAGGACTGTTCATGGCAGCATCCCACGTGCTGAGAAAATGGCATCTTGTTTTATGTCAGATAAATACAAAGGGAGGGAGAGCAAAGACACAAACACCTCCCAGCCCCTTCATCCCCACTCTGCTGAGGGGCAGGGACCCAGCACTGAGGGACTTTCAGCCACACCAAATGTCACTGATTTCTTCTCATGTCTCAGGCACTGCTAATGAACATCTCCAGTCCCAGGCTGCCTGCAAACACCACGGTTCCAAACACCTAAAACTGGAGAGTTTTACTGAAAATCTGATAGAAGATTCAGCAAAGATGAGGCAAGCCTGAAGCCCACAGACAACCAGCCCAATGTGAGGAGGTCTCTTTTCAGAGGAATCCATCCCTGTGGCAGGAACAGCTTCAGAGCAGAGCTGCCCTCATCTCCCTGCTCTGCTGGTGCCAGGACACCAAGGGATGTGCCCAGCTCTTTGTTAGGCTGTCCCTGGCAGCTTCAGATCCCACCTCACCACGATCAGCTTCAGCAGTTACAGGCCAAACACTCGCTGCTCCCGCAGTTTACTGCCTGCAAGTGCTTCCTTAGAGAGTCCTTTCCTTAATGCCTCATTTTGCTTTTATGAGGGCAAATAGCATCAGAGCATCTGGAAGCATTAAAAAAGGTACAGTAAAAATCAGGTGAGTGCTACTCCATCCCCTCCTGCTCCTATTCACTCCTCAGGGCAATCTTTTGGCTTGTGTTTGAGCCGGGGAATTTCTGTGATGGCAGCTTCTGCATGGAGCCAGGAGGTCTGGAATAAGCACTGGAGATGAGTTGTGTTCTCTTGACATTATAAAGCTTTTCTATGTGTGTCCTTAAAATTAAGGTTGCGACCTTTGAGATCCTGCTAAATGAATTATCACAGAGTCTTCTACAACCTTCAACTTGCATCAGATTTCAGCTGAATGGCCCACAGCCTGTGGAAAAGCAACCGGAGCAGTGAGTAGCAAAGCAGGGAGGGAGAAAGAGCAAGGACAAACCAGGACAGTCATGGTTTGGTTTGTTAGGCTCAGAGGAACTAAAGACAAAGCCTTTACACAGACAAGTGCAGGGGGTTAAACCCAACAGAGCCCCAGAAGGAAGGAGATGTCAGCAGCTGTTTGAGCAGCTTGACTGGGCTCAGCTGGGCTGAGGGGAGCAGCCTCCAGCTGCCTCCTGCCCTGCTCAGGGACATTTGGGAGCAGGGAACCAACTGATGGATGCCATTTGTGACACTGCCACAGCAAGTGCCCCCTGACCTTGTGCTTCTGAGGCTGACCTAAGCTCAGGTTTTGACGACAGTTTAGAGGATCAGTCTAAGTCAGAACTGGTTTAGAACAGTTCCCAGCATTTACAGCATCTCGTGGTGAAGGGCTGACCTGCTGGAAACCCCTGAGCACAGCTGGGCCACCCAGGAGTGAGCCCCAGCTTTCCCCAGGGCTGGGAAATGCAACTCCTTCCTGCAGCTCTAATTCAGCTCCTTCCTGCACAGAACTAATTCAGTTTAGGAGAACTAAGGAAAAGGCAAAACTGACTGAGGACCTAAAAAGTACAACACCGCCCCACAAACCCCTTGCTGGCACTGTAACCCAAAATGCAGAAATTACAGTTTCATTGTCTGATTAAATACTGGAGCTGGAAGACTCTGGAGAGAATTTCTGTTAACAAAGAACCCAAATGCAGGCAAAAATAAAAAGGTGCTAATGGATTTTAGGGACTGCTTTTTGACAGAAATTGTTAGGTGGAGGAGTGAAAGAGGATAGAGTTATCCTGAAAAATCAGCTGAGAGTCTCTTTGCTAAAATAAAAAGACATTGCAGAGAAATTGAGTTTTGTTCACAGAGAAAAATCTAAAATTGCACCACTAAACCCACCAATAAAGCAGAACTTACACCCCCTGCCTCCCACCCCAGCCTTCAATCATCCTCCTACCTGGAGAACGCTGCCACATTCTCTGCCAGGGTTTCCTGGTCATCCGCCCCAGATTGGTAATAATCGAACACAGACTTGGGCAGGAAGCTTCTAGCATACTCCTCAAAATCTGCAATGCACACTGGCGTGCCAGACATGTCTGCAGATCTCACTGGCTTACTGTATTCCCACTCCTTTAAACTCTGGAGTTTGGCTGTAAATCATTAATATGGGACCTCATCAAGAGTCAACTTGTCTACGTTCCCCCCCCCAAAAAAAATAAATACACCAACTTCTTGTGTCATATTGGACTTCAGCACCATCTTATAGTTCATGTGGTCAGGGCCAACCTAAAAACATAAAATATGGTAAAAAGGAAGAAAATTAGTAAGCAAGGAAAGAAATATGTAGTCAAACCTCCAGTAACAGGAATGTACGTTCCCCTCTGTCATCCAAAAATACCCAGGAGACTGAAAGCAGAAAGAGTTTGCTCACACCCAAAAAGCAAAATCTTGATTTGGATGATTTCTAAAAGCAGGACCCAGCTGCACATTCAGGGTAACACCTAACACAGGTGAGATTGCAGTTATTGCCATTAGAATCCTGGATACACCAAGGCCAGTTGCAGAGACCCAGCTGCCAGACATCCTTGGGCAAACGGCTCCTGATTTTCAGGTAATTCCATCTCCACAACCCAGAGGGCTCTCATTATTCCTCAGGAGTCAGATTGCACCCACTGGCTGGAAATAAAATCATCTTATCAAAGACACAACCCTCATCCAAAGTGTAACAGACTTCAATAATAATTTTTGATTTCTCCTTGTTTTAAATTTTAAAAAATCTGCAGAGTTTGAAAGGGGCTTTCAGTAATTGTTTGACAGGGAAATTAAGAGTATTTCTTGTGTATATATTCATTTTTTCAGCTGCAGACTGTACATTAATATCAATTTACACACAATTACACCACAAGGCATTTGTCACATATCAGTGTCAGAAACAATTCAAATGCAAACTGCTTTAACCTTGGCACTTCACTGCGCTTGCAGCAAAAAACTGGGGACACATCTGCTTGCATTTATGTAAAGTTGGCATCATCTGTGCTAAAAACAGGTATTTATCCTGGAGCATGAGAAAGGAAGTGCTGCATGATAGCTGAGCATTCTAGTATGTGCAGCTGAGCTCAACCTTAATGAACTCAAAAGGTTTTTATGTTGGGAAGTCACAAAAATTTGTGGAGGCAACAATAGTGTGGCACCACTGTTCCCCTCTCCCTGTTCTGTAACATCTGTATTCTTCAAAACTCTTCCCACTTTGATATTTATTATTCCACTTGGATGCTTCTCTGACACATTCCCAGGATATTGGTGATTTACTTTAATTGTCCTAATTTGCCACTCAGGCTCAGAGTTCCTCTTCCCTCCCCTGCAGTGAAGTTTCTCAGGTGCCACCTTCTGTGGATCCTCCCACATGTGCCAGTCAGACCCCAAAGCTCCCCGGGACCACTGAATTCCTGATGCAACCCAGCAAACACCCCTTGGGATGCTCCTCAGAGCCCAGGGGCCCAAATGGAACTGGAGCCTCCAGCAGGATCCACCACTTCCCATGCTGGCTAGCTGCTGAGCTGGGCTGAGCTGGAAGGTGCCAGTATCAGCACACAGGGAGTAAAACTAAGGAAAACGTGAGATTTAATGCCAGGTCTGCCAGCACACCTGACACCAACACACACAGCTCCCCTCCAAGTAATTGGCTCCTCAGTTAATTTCTCTGGGTGAGATTTTCCCTGCCTGCTTAATGAGGCTTTGGCTGTCTGACCTTTAACCCTGGAGCCAAGGAACAGCATCCATTGTGGCTGAACAGCCGAGAGCTTGCCTGAGCAGCCACACAAACCTCACTGCCACAGTCCATGTCAAAAACCCAGCAGAGTCAGGGTGGTGTGAGCATCCCCTCCCAAAGCTCCTGCTTCTCCCCTGCTCCTTTGGCAGGAGCTACAAAAGGACAATGGGGTCACACCTGGAGCTCAGCTGAAGCAGGCTCTGCAATGGAAACTTCTCACTGTGGTTCAGAAAGATCAATCACCAATTCCAGAGGGAAAACCCCACAGAGGGTTATTGAACAGAGACACACCTTGTGGCTCAGAAAGCACTACTTGCAAAAGCCAAGAAGACTTCAGAGAAAACCCACAACATGCTTGTCTTGGTGGCTGTGACTTGCTAGAAAGGGAGACTTCTGCACAGCATTCCAGTCTGGAGCTGTGTCCTTCTGCAGGATCAGGGACAACATCAACAGTCTCCTGTCAGCACACCAAAACCTCTGCAGGGGAAACACGACCCAGCTGGGACTTTCTCCCTTCAGTTAGCTGCAGTAAAGATTAACTGGAGAAGTTAACTGCAGCATAGAACTCAAACATTTTAGTATACAAGCCATTGCCCATTTCTCAAGACTGCTGTGCAAAGCTATTTTATCAAGTACCTTACACAAGTAAAACAGTTATTTTTGCTTCTGAATTCCCCACTAACAATTTCTCTAAATAAAGTCATAAAACAGCCATTTTCTAGAGTGTTTTTGGACAGCATCTTACATCAGTCAAAGCTGAACCAATTCATTTTGTCCCCTCCAAGCCAGTCAGGAGAACCAACAGAAAATATTTGTGATTTTTACCCCAGCAGCCATCTGGCAACTCCACTGTGAGAGTCCAAGCAAAGGATGCTGCAGGGATGAGGACAGCTCCTTGGCCATTCAGCAGGTGCCTGCAACAGGCCCCTGGATGTCTCTTTTGGGAAGTCTGGACACTGCTGGGATGGCAGAGGAGCAGAGCACTGAGCAGAGGACTCATTCTCCTGGGAGGAGCTGGATGGTTCTGAGTGCAATGAAACCAATCCAGGGCAGACTTACAAAGTAGATCTCAGTGTTACTGCTGTCCCCACAAAAACAGCAACACAGACAGAAAAAGTGCCCTTATCAAGGTGATCTTGTCATTTTCTGATGTGCGACTGACACTTGGAATGGCCACTGTCCTTTCTGCATCCTCGGCAAGCATGCGAGACACAGAGTCACAAAAAATAGCCTTTCCATGTAAAATGGTAATTTAAATGAAAATATTAGGATAAATACATGCCCCCATTTGTTCCCTGTGTGTTTAAATACAGAGCTTTCCTTTCTCCTCAGGAAAGATGAAGTGAAAGTAAAAGCAGAGAGTTTTAGGTGTTTTTCTAATGGGAGAGGAATGAAGATGTTTGGTTAAAAAGAAGTCATCATCACAGTGCTCACTGAAGTGAAACACAACTTACTCCTCAGCAGAAGGGAATGACAGCACACACTACTGGGCAGCTGCATTCCCAGAGCTGGGACTTACCACTGGTCCAGTTCCAGACAGAAAAATCAAGTGTTTTACCACTTTAGTTCTCTTCAGTATTTCCTCTACAAAACTAGAGCTTGGATTTGTCTGATTGCTTGAACCTGATCAAAACCTGATCCAATTTTGCCTGTAGTACTCTATGTGATGTTTTCATGGAGAAAATTTCACATTCTCACATCACAAAAGAGAACAAGGAGTTGATAAAATAGCAAAGAAAACGCTCCCAAGGCTTCATTTGATACCATTCCAACTTGCACTTTGCATCCAGGAATGAACACAGTGGAAAAGAAGAACAGCAAAGTGAGTGGCAATGGCCCAGGCCCTGCAGCTGCTCTGTTCACAGGGAGAGGCAGCTCAGGTAACTCACCTGAGCAGAAGGAATCCAGGTGCCAGATCCAGCAGCTGCTCCAAGGAGGTCCAGGGATGGTTCCTGGCTGTCCCTTCTCCCTCTGCACAGCTGCCCCTAGAGCCTATTCCTGCAGCACTGCCTGGAATGTGAACCACAACCTGAGGATGGCTCTTCAGGTCTGTACATTTCTTGCTGGGCTCCAAATCCCAGAGGGAGTCAGCACAGCTTCGGCAGTCAGGGGATTTCTCAGGGAGTGAAAAGAACTACCTCACGTGCAGGTGAAGCCTTTAAGGGTTCAGTTATGCTGTTCTGCCCAGCTCCATTCTGAACCTCTGAGAGGCCTGGGTTCCTCCAGGGAAACCCTCCAAAAGGAAGCAATTCATTGATGTCCAGGTTCCTTTTAAAGATTTTAAGGAATCTTCACAAATCACAACCTCTATGATTAATTGGAAGATCAGCGTTATTAAAAAAAAAACAACAACCAAACCTTTTGTTAACAACACAGATGAGCCAGCTTTGCATTGAGGAAATGAAAATGACTCCAAGCAGGTCATAAATACAAAACTTTATGTGGCATTTCAGTAAAAATACGCCTAAGTATAAATTTGCAACACTTTGATGTAACAGACAACCCTGTGTAACATTTCCAAGAAGAAAACCCACATAACACGTGCCACTCCCACAGGGGCAGTAGATACAGAGCATTCCAAGACACACATACAAGTTTCACACAGATCCCAAGGACAGCAGGTTTGGAATGCTGGATGGATTTCCAGCCTCTTGAAAAAGGAACCTGCCAGATTTTTTCCATGATTTGCTATTAAGCATTCCCATTCCAGTGGCATGCAGCCCAATTGATATTTAAATTGCTTCTCAACAATTTTAAATTAATTTTGACACACAGCTCCAGTTCACAAGCCTTAAGGCCCTGTCTTTCATCAAAACATTTTGAACAGTGCCAACAGCAGCTTCTCCAAGGCCCTTTTTTTCTGTACTGAGGCTGCAAGAGCAAAATCCATTTCTTCGTGATTAATCCTCACAGAACAGAGATAACAGTACACCCAGATTGCACAAAAGGTTGATCCTGACTTTTTGGAAACACACCAAGTTTAAAACTATTGTCATGGTCTAATTAGCACTACTCACATGATTTAATTAAAATGTGTTTTAGTGGAAAAATACCTGATCCTGGAAGGTATATTGACATGACACTCCTACTGCACAGCTAATAGTTTTTCTGTTAAACACCAATTCAGCCTTTACAGTGTTTGCTGCCTGCTGTTTCCCAGATAAATATTAGTCAACACTGTAGCGTGATACTGGAGATACTCAGTAATTTTCCTACAAACATAAAATTAAGTTGGAGAGATCCATGGTTGCAGTGTCACGTTTTCTAAGCAAAGCCTTAGCCACAGTTCAGTGATCTTTGTAGTAAGCTACACCAAACCACATCAAATCAGGTCACACCCAGCCAGCACTAATATTCCCTACTTTACTCATGAAAAACACAGGAAGAACATCCATCCTCTGTTCAAGAACCCTCAGAAGCCTGACCAAGCTCATTTCTAGATTCACCAGACAGATCTAAGCTGCTGTCACCTGCTGCCTGCTTACTTAATCCCAGCTCATCAGTGATCTTGCAGCTCAGTCTGCCACGATGGAAAACACTTCCTATCTTTGGTTTAATAACCCAAACCCAACTGTGATGTGCCAGGACAGAGGAAATGCGAGTAGAGAACTCAGACACACCACACAAAGGGGCTTCTGATCTCTCCCACAGCATCTCACAGACCACATGCCTTTTAGGACAAAGCGCCATTTGTGGGTTTGTTTGTTTGCTTGTGAAATCCACAGGAAAACCAAACTCTTGAGAGAACACCTTTTTCTCTTCCAAGTGCACAGTTCTTCCCTTCCCACTGTAGTGGCCACACAGTTCTCCTGGTTTCTGCAGGCAGAAGTGTAGCTTTTAACAGGTTGCTGTGTGCCTCACCTACTGCTGGGTCAGCTTTACACCTGCTCACTGACATGGGACAACACCCAAACACCACAAGCTCTTCTCAAGATAGTGCAATGTGTAGATATCATCAAGTCTATGTTTCCACCCATGTGAAAGCACATTTAGAGGTGTCCACTACATGGAAATCCAACTCCAGACTGGGAGTACTCCTTAAGAAATTTCAAATTCAGGATAAGCAGTGTCATTTTCTTCTTTGAGCAGCTCTAGCAGACAAATGCCGAGTTTCTACCATACAGATTGAAAACATATGGGACAGGACACAGATGGGAAAGTTGAGCTTTCTTGGCAATTATGTTCTTTCTAAGCATCAAAAAACAACAACAACAAAACTTTCAACACAAATTGGCCCTATTAATCTCAGTCTCAAAGGAAACCAGCATTTTGCATTTGCAGCTTCTAATAAGAGATGATCTCATCTCTGATTACTCTTCGTTCTTGAAGAACAAGATGAAATTCATGCATGTTAGCAAGGTTTATGCAACATATATATATATTTTAAAATAATATCAAGATTAGGACACATCTTACGTTCATGGTCATACATCATCAAAGCAGGAACATACAGAATCTCATGGAGGGTACTCCTCACCAAAAAAGACTTACATATTAACCCAAAGGAGTGATACACTGATATGTTTAATGACCCAAGCCTAACCACCTAATGCTGTCTACCTGACAAGCCAATTTCACTTTACACAGTTCAACACATGCACATTTTTCTGATAGAAGCAGCAAAACCAAAGCTCCTCACCCCTGCCCACCTGTGCCCCTCTATTTCCACAATGTGATGATCCCAAAAGTAGAAAAGTGATCCAAGG
The DNA here is from genome assembly GCF_000277835.1 of Geospiza fortis. NCBI lineage: Eukaryota > Metazoa > Chordata > Aves > Passeriformes > Thraupidae > Geospiza > Geospiza fortis. Next base: position 1,336,795 of record NW_005054341.1, on the reverse strand, counting down.
TAAAACTCTAAGTGCCTCTTCAGATAGCATCACTAAAGCAGCCTGAGTTCTGCCAAAAGCATTCCAAGCTGGAAATGGCAGGACTGCACTGCACATGACAAACTTGTACTGGCAAGATAAACACAACTTATTGACTCCAAAGTGAGCATTTCCTGCTGCAATCTCCTGGTGGGAATAAATTACCAAAAGAAAAAAAAAGTAGTTGTGCTTTGGCAAAATTTCCCCCGACCAAAATAAGTTCCTTTAAACCTTCTAAAAGTTCCAGTGCATTTTAAACACTTAGCTACCGCTCCCTTCCTGCCTGAGGTTTTTAATTACTCCCACTCCTTGGGTCAAACAACACAAGCTGCACAGCCTCTGGATCACCAAAAACTGACACATCTGGGGGTGAGCTGCAGGACCAACTTCCAAAACAAATCCAAACAGAAAGGTGCTTCAGCGGAAAGTGATAAAAACGAACCCATGGTACACAACATTTCTGACAGAAGACCAGTAAAGTGCCTCCTTTCACTAGTGAATTGTCTCTGTGCTTCTGTGGCATTTGGGAACAATCAACATTCAGACAGAAAAGTCACAATCCTGCCAAGCTATCATGGAGTTAAAGGTCCTGATCTTGCCCAGGTCAGTCCCTAGAGGGACACACAAACAATGATCATTTCAGAGCTGGTGAACTGAGGCTGACACCCCCTTTTTCTCTGAGGACATGAAACAGATAAGACACTGATTCTGATTGTCACGGCTAAGGTCACACAATACACAAAGAAAGTAAGCAAGTACTAAGCTTAAAAAAAGAGGAGCCTGCTGGCAGAGCAGAGCTTTGCGTAAACACCAATGACAAATCAAGTGTAAGCTCCAGCTTCAGACCCTGGAGGGGCCTGACACTTCTTTGGTCCAGGTGTACAAGAGACACCACGGGGGAAGCTATAGTTCCTTCTCCGCGCCCTGACTCTTCCGCTGCCTCACTGTGCTTTCAGTCTCTGATTCAGCTAAAGGCTGCTCGCTTAAGTCTTCTGTTTCTTCTCCCCCTGATTCTTTTCCAAGCGCTAAATCCTCCTCTGACTCATCAGCACTCGAGTTTGCTGCATCTTCTCCATCTGAGAGATCTCTGACGTCGGCGGCCTCATCGGCGGAGAGGCGCGCGGCCTCGTCCGGCTGCTCCAGCGCCGCGTTCTCCGCGTTCTCCTTGCTGATTGCTTCTTCTAAACAAAGCAGAGACTGCAGTTAGACTGACTCCCACGGCAAAGCCTTCCCGAGCTGCAGGGACATGCTCTGAAATACTGATGAACATTATTATAATGGATTACAGTTATTACTCCAACTGGGACTGGAACCAGATGATCCTTAAAGTGCCTACCGACCTGAACTGTTCAGTGGTTCTGCGACTGAAAACTTTTCCTTATTTTTCAGTTATTTCCTTAAATCTTCAGTAGATTTCTCCTCCACTTCCATTACTTTTCCTTGCATGTTAGGCACAGATGGACTTTCATTTTATTCCACTGAGTTAAAAGCCAAAGACAAACCAATTTTACTTGGCTCCTGGGTTATTGGTTCACACCTAAGATCTGAACAGTGTGTGGCCCTTCCTCCTAAAATTTACACCTGAAACTACAGCTCCTCAGCCTCTTAAAGAGTTCTTACCAGGTGTTTCAGCTCTGTGTTTTGACTTGGCTGGGCAGAGGCAGTCTGAAATCAAAACCAGGACCTGTGGAAAGGAAAAAGACATTTATTAGCATTAATAAAAACAGCATTTATTGCCAATTGCAAAAGTCCCTGCACTCATTCCTTTTAGACAGATATACACAATCAAATTTACAAAATTCTATTATCTTGCTTAGAGATAAGAGCTAAATAAAAACATGGAAAAAAGTGCATTCTCAGTGTGTACTAACCAGCATTCCCTGCCTTCTACTACCCATTTTCTGCCTCCTACTTTCCTAAATTTATTCAGTACTGACACCGCTCACAGCTGAAGAACAGCTCAGAACACAGTTTGAGAATTTTTACTTTCTGAAAATTTATGAAAAAAATCTTGGTCAAGATTTCCTGTATTTTGGGATGTTATTCCATTCTTATCCCTGGCTCCCCAGTACAGGTGTGTGTTCCACCTTTTGTGCTCATTATTTGACCAGCCCAGTGCAGAATTCAAAATGCCAGGAAGACATTTGTGCCTCACTGTCACATGCTAAGAATAGTGCACAGAAAAAGACAGAGCTGACACCATGTGAAAGAAATATATTTCAATCATTGAAAAGCTTTTTGGAAAGAGCTGGGAGATGAACTTCACATTTTTTCAGCAGGGGGATTTTTTAGTGAAGGAGTAAGAAGGAAAGTTTCTTTTAAAACATGATATTCACTTGCTCCTAGTTATACTAAAACTTGTTTTGCTCTCATCTGTGAAAATCTACCATCTAGAAAAATGCAGCTGTTGAAATTGAATAATCAAAAGCATTTGCCTGTATAAAACAATTCTGTATGCACATTGAGCATAAAACATGGTTTTGCCTAAATTCAAATTTCAGCAGCATTGAAATCACATCCCAGAACTACTGGGAAATACATTGACAAAAATTTTTCTTTATTTCACTAATATTTGGGCTGAAGGGCAGAGATCCACATCCCAGAAACAACTTTTGCACATCCTACAAGGAACAGTGACCTAGCAGCAGGCTAAACCAGTTACCAGCAGAACTGTTTGAACTGTCCTTGCAGTTGCAGAATGCACTTGTGGAACAAGAAACTAACCTAACTAACCTGAAAAAACCTAAACCCCCAAATCTCCAAAGCTCAAAAATATTTTCATCCTTTGATTTTGAGTAACAGTGTGTCAGAACCCTTCCACTGCTGACCCCCACAAGACCAGTTCTTCTGTGGTTAGTAAAACTCCCCACAAAGCCTGTGTTCTTAGAAAGCTGGAGTCCTGACCAACTCTGACCACACTTTCCACCCTTAAGTAGAAAAGTCTTAGATACAAAAAGGCCAATACAAGAATCCCTCCGTTTGGTGGATAGACTGAACAAATCTAAATAGAAGCATTTTATAAGAATTTGATAAGATTTCATAAGAAGGTGACCTGATTTGTATTGAGGGCACTGTCCAAATGCTTCTTGCCCAGGGAGAGGCCTGGGGCACTGGCCACCTCTCTGGGGAGCCTTCTGCAGTGTTTAACCACTCTCTGCTTCCTCATGTCCAGTCTAAACCTCCCTGGCACCGCTTTAACCCTCACTCTGGGTGTCACAGGGAAGAGATATTAGTACTCACTAATATATTATTAAAGCAATGTACATTCAAATATATCTTATGAGCAAAGTTGGTTTTATTTTTTTCACAAGATAACAATGCAAAGCAAGAGTTCTAGTTAACCAAAAAAAAAGTAATGTTTTCTTACCAAACCCAGGAGCAGGCCAATCAGTAAGGTAGCTAAGATGAAGACGGCATAGGAAATCCAAACATGAACTCCAAGAGTGCCAGTGAGGTAGTTATGAATTTGCTGGAAATTAGAACAAGATCCTTAATAACTTCATACCTAAACCACTTAGGATTTCTACTGCCAACACCACTGCATGCATTGCTGTCTAATTAAGAGCTTCCATTTAACAGTATTTATACTGAAGTTTTCCCCTTTTGACACCATTAAATCTTGGGGGTTTTTACTAATTTGTTCACATGAAAAGGCTTTTTAAGCAGAGGACGCACAATCCCTCTTCCCAAAGACATTCAGCACTACAGATGCCACACACAACCTTCACTGCAGATGGATGGATGAGGAGCCTTGCAGGAAAGTATCACAACATCCTCCATCCTTATGTGGCATCTGCTCATTAACTAAAATAAAGCCCTTCAGCTCTTCCTTAAGATTTTTAGCTCTTAAAAGGAGCCACACACTCTAAATATACACTAAAATTATTTCACTTCTAAAGGTAAATATAATAACCCAAATACAGTATTAAGATTTCTTTCAAACTTTGGTCTGTTCCTCAAACCTACAAATTCAACTGGTTGAATCAAGCAGCACACGGAGTCAGTGAGCTGGTGGGAGGTCAATTATGACATTAAATCTCTTTCAAAACAAACCACAATCAACATTTACAGGAGTTTAAACACAAAAATTCCAGAGTCTTCTTTTTAAATGTCAGAACATCTTCTGATATTTGTTAAGGCCTAAGCAAAGACAGCAGAGCAGGAGGAGTGAGGAAATGTACACCTGAAATATTCATCTAAGTGCAACACAAATTAGAGCTTTCTTCCCAGGACAGCTAATCTTTCAGGAAGGAGACTATACAGACCCAACACCATTTCAGAGCAACCATGGGAGAGAAGCATCAGAAGGCTATAAAAAGTAAATGTTATCCAGTGAAAGAATCAAAGATACACAACTCAGAGCTCTGCTTGATTCTAATGTTAGTTTGGTACTTTGTAGAAGTGATACAAACTTGTTCCAACTCTCACCTACATTTCTTTTCTGAAGGACATGTTACAATAGTAACATATTTTGCTGCAATCAAATACAGTCTCTCAATCTCACTGACACTCAAAGGTTTTAAGAGGATGTTTCCTGACCAGAATCTGAAAATTGTCAGTATTTGGATGACATGGAAAAACTTGGATAGCCCCCAGATGAAAGCATCTTGAAATATTTTAGTGTAAAATATGTTTTAATATTTTAAATATTTTTTAATATCAGTGTAGCTAAGCATTTCTCCTTTACATCTGATAATTACTCTATTACCCAAATTCATCATGTTCCTATACACAAGTGGTGTTGCCAGTTTGAACCCCAGACCCAGAAATTATTACTAAAAAACCCCTTGTCCTCCCTTCTCCTGTGCAATACACAATGCAACTCCCATAAAAGGAAAATAAAAATATTTAGTTATGTACTGACTTTTAAACATATAATCATTCTAAGCATAAAAAGGAGTATGGAAAACACCACACAGGTACTTACCCTGATCCATCCTGAGAAGTGAAACAGCCCTGCCATGCCATGCATCCTGGAAAACAAGGAAATGAAAGGACAGGTTCACAGCAGCCCTGCAGCTCCTCTCCCCATTCCTAAATATCCTACAGCTCCTCTTCCTTCTCACATGGAAAATAAAGACCCTCTCTGGATCTCTGATGTGAATTTATATATAATGGCTTCAGCCAGAATGAACTGCAGGCCACACACATCTTTGGTTCATCTTTTGTGCCATGCAAGCTTTCTACAATATTTCTAAGCAAATCCCTCTCTCTAAAAATAAATTCTTATACATCCTGTAAGCACTACACTGTTTGCTATTCCAAAGGGAGACAAAAGTCTCTCTTGTAAAGAAATAAACATGAAACCCTTAAAGCTAAAGTAGCAGCAGCCAGAAGTCATGAAGCAGTAATTTACATAAACACACACTTGATTCCAGGACTCAGCAGATATTAGAAATGCCACTTTACATAATGATCGGTGGCTGTATTTTTTCTTTTAATCTCTTTTCAAAGATGACATAAACAAGCCCCAGCAGGCACAAACAAAAGCAAATGCAGAAAATAAGCTGCCTTTATAGGTGAGAACCTGGGAATCAGGCTGTCAATACTGATGGCTTCTGCCATCAGTCTACGGAATAAAGGCCTTTTGTCTTTAAACTGTCAACACAGGACCCTCGGTGAATAATGAGATATAAAACATTGTTCTTGTTAACAAAAACCAAGTGTTACATTATAGAAGATGGAGACTTCCATCCTGCCACAGGTTCCACAGCTTCCCATTTCCTCTCTAGGATGTAGCCTTGGAGATCTTCCAGGGTGCGGGAGCCGCGGTATCTGCGAAACACTCCATCGTTGGCACTGCAAAACAACCCCCATCAGCACATACAGCCCCAAACTCCAGGGGAAAAACCCAACCAACACCCCACAGACACTACAGATCTCACTGGCTCAGACCTGAGGGTTTGGGAACTGTAATCCAGCATGGAAAAACCTCAGGTTTTAAAGAGCAGGCAGTTTTACCACTTATAAAGCTGCTATTCTTCTTAAATATTCACTGGCACTACAGCAAATACACAAAGCACATGACGTTAACAACCAGACCAACTCTTAATACAAGTCAGAATTAAATGTGCACATACATATGTATTTGTTTGTGTATCTGCATGACTCCTAATACTCTGACTTAATGAAAGGTTCAATATTTTAAGGCTAGCATCACCTTATTGGAGAGGAGATAGAGCAAATGTCCGCTCAGCTCCATATTTAATAGTATGGGTAACAGGGAAACTTAGTAAAGTCACTTAAAATAAAGAAAAGCTTCCCATAAAGACTCCATCATGCAATCAAAGCTACAGTAACCTGAGCTGAAATCAAAAGTCACTATTCCTTCATTTTCCCTACTTTTCAGTTATAGATTAAATCAAATGACAACAGCTGCAGTTTCCACTATGACACACTTACTGGTAAATTGTAGGAAGTGTTGTGACAAAGAAACGACCACTCAAGCCTAGAAAGGGAAGAAAACCACACAAACAGTTCAGTAACACTGAAATTTCTCAGCATTCTGACATCCATAAATTGCTACATATCTGTATTTTAGAGGAGGCTGCACAGCTGTCACCATTGTTTTGTAAATACAGGTTAACAGTTTGTCCTCAGAATTGCCACAAACAGTAACAGATACTGAATATTGGTTATAAATAAAGGAAGAATGTTTAGCTTGAAGGATGTTTACTGAGAGGTAATTTTCCTCATCGATGGATTTGCCTCCCCAGTATTTGCCCACAGCTGAAGTTTTGGACCAGCCCAGCATTAGATGCACTCAGAGTCCATCAGAAAGTGCTGAATTCCTACAGACAGCAACTGCAATTCGCATAAAGTACCAGTGTAAAGAGTATGGTTATTTAACTTTGCCTTTTAGAAAATTCTGTGAAAATCTTCTGGGAAATGAAGGCCTTATGCAGCCTTCAATAAAGCAAACAGCTCTAGGCAACAGAATTAGCCATGGAATAGCATTGTTGCAAGAGAGTTTCTGCCTTTAGAGACAAAGATGAGCCATACTGAAATAAGCCAGGTATTTTTAAAAGTTTCACTGGTAATGTTTTCCTCAGTGTGAATTCCTCTATGGAATAGGCAAAAAAGGGTTATGGCTTTTTTGCTGTTTGGTATTTTGTTTGAAGACATGTAAAGCAAATGATATTTAAAGTTCCAGAAAAGAACGCTTCTTTACTTCAACTTCCGAGCTCTCTGCCTGTATTGCTATGAGAGGCAGGGTGATGAAAAACTTTCTGAAACAGCTAAAAGTTGTGCCAGCACAGGGAGATACAAACCAAACAAACCCACAAGTGTGGCAGCAGAATTAATAAAGCAGACAGCACAGCTGCACAAGGAAAAGTGGGTGGAGAGTCACAAAGAACATAATTAGCTTAACAACAGAGAAAGTCATGGGAACACTGACAGGCTTTTTGAAGTTCTTACAAATGCCACTCAGGCAAAGGAAATAAAACAGCTCAAACCTCTCACCTGTGGCCTATCCTGGAGTGAACACTCAGAAGCAACTCTGAAATCTAAAAGTTATGAAATGCATCTAAGCTCCCCCAATATTTTTGGTGGAAGTTTGCTGGTTATCTAAGGCACCTGCCTAGATTGGTAAAACCAGATGCGAGTCAGCTACAAAATTTAACAATACATTAAATTGTTTTGGTGCCTGTTTAATACGATTTTGAATTGGCTACAGTTAAGCATCTGTCTCTGTCTGCAAATGGGAAACTGACACCCACTATGAAATCAGCAGTTAATCAAAAATTTAAAACCCTTTTATCTGAGGTATTTCAGAGATATGCACACCTCTGAAAATGTACAGAGAATAGAGTTGTCATCTAAAACTCTAGCAAAACTTCAGCCAACAACTACTCAAAGACACAGAAGATCCAAAAAGTCTTGTTGTAATTGACAGGTGAATGTTGTGATCAGGAGCTTAAAAAGGCACCACAAATATGCAGAATTTAAGGGTCTAGAAGCATCTGCACTATGTGCTTGCTCCACACTGAATGTTTCAATGCAGAAGATGAGGCAAGAGGAAGCACTTTAAGGTTGGAACATCAAGGACTGAAATGTGCTGTGAAGCCATTAAGACTCTGGTGGATTCATTCTTCAGGCATCTCCTGCAATTAAGCACCATGAATGGCCACTTTCTCCTTCGGTTTGGGAAGTGCAATTTTATGTAACTCTGCACTCATCTCGTGGTTTTCCCCTAATTTAACACATTTTGACTACTTTCAATTCAATGAAGGGGTTACATAACTGAGACTAATTAAAGTACCATTGTGCAATCAAGAAAGGAGACAGAGCACTTAAATACAACTGAAAGGCTGATGCAAAGCCCACAGTAAAAATACCTCAGTAACTTTGGAGAGCTCCACAGAAACTCCTATCTTCCAAATTACATCAGCACCAAAGGCCAAACACGTAACAAATGTTTGTTTTCCAGTTTGAGCATTCCTTACTTCTAGAAGTGCCTGCAGCTCCCAGTGCTGAGCTGGATGTTGGAGGTTATATTACATGAGTTTTGGTACAAATTCATCATTTTGGTCAGTCCTTGGACTCAGAAGAAACCCATGCTTACGGGTCAGGACTTTCAGCAACATAGAAATTCAAAAATTAAGTTTACCTCTATTTAAACAAGGTAATATTAAAATTCATCTGTTTATTACACTATATAATGACTAGAATAGGCAGCTTTTTGATACCAGATTTTTTCCTATACTTGTGAACTTTTAACAAGACATGAACCTACACAGGGTCTAGAAATGCTGGCATTTTCTTGTCAACTTAGATTGCTGATTCTGAGACCAGAGTTTTGACACAGTAAATCTGTTCAGCATGTATTCAACTAATAAACACATTTTTCACACACTTTATAAAGCAAAAACAAAGAAAAATCAGGGAAGTCTGGCCTTTTTTTCCTAATAACATCTCATCTATCAGTCTTTTGATACTGCTGATAAAACCCTTTATCCCCTTAAAGCCCAAACAAGCATGAAGCATTCTCAGGAGATGCAGAGGCTCATACAATATTAATATTGCTTGTACAAAGACACATTCAAAGCTTTGAAGGGAGTCACCAAAGGAATAAATTAGATTGCACTTGTGCTTCTGTGAACAGTTAGGGAAGTGTTTTTATAAACATATTTGCATATGTGCATCACCAACAGGAAACACCAACAACATCTGTACTATAAAGCACTGCCACAATTAAAGCAGTCAATAAACCAGCAACATGCTGGAAACAGAAACTTTTAATTAAAACAGGATTGCTCTACCACACCCTGAAATTCTGCTAACAGGAGGCTACAGAGCTGGAATCTTCTGCAGACAGGTTGGAGGAATGACACAGGCAACAGCTTCCAGTGCAGAAGATTAAAATAGAGAATAAGCCTCTGGTAAGTCAGTATTAAGCCAAACCACCCCCCCAATTCTTTAATCCTCCAAACTGAGTTTATAAACTTCAGCTCAGAATACAAACTGTATGGAGAAACAAAGTGTAGAGAACATGATTTTGACTTGGAAGCCTAAATAAACAGCAAATGGTGGTTGTGCTGAATAATTCTGCTATTGAAAGACTCTGTTGGATGCAGTACCTGGTTCCTGAGTGACATCCACTTTCCCGACGGCGATGCCGAGCCGCTCGCTCTCCTTGGCAAAGCTCTCCCAGGTGGGCTCCAGCTGCCGACACGCCGGGCACCAAGGCGCGTAACTGAGGGGGAAGGCAGGGAAATATTTTATACCCTTCCATTACAGACATGCAAATTGATCTATCATACAGACAATGTACAAACACGTCAATCACAAAGGAAAAAACCCACAGTTTTTCTTAATCAAGTCAGTTTTTCTTAATCAAGTCTATTTTTTTTATCAATTCCTATGTTCCTCCCCATGTTATTAGAGCAAAACAAATCACAGATTTGAGAAATTCATATCCAAACTCCTCACCACTTGTGATTTATTCTATATACATAGGAAATAAAATAAATTTCCATGGCAGCTATCTGAATTATTGAAGCCAGGCTGTCCTTTGAAGTAGCATCCTTCATTGCAGCATTTTGTATTGATTTCCCACACCTCAGAACTTCCTGAAATTGCATTTGCCTTAGCCCACTACTCCATACATCACAACATGCCCTTTTTGATAGCAGCCATGAGAGACTTGAAAAGAGCACACATCAAATTCCTCCTGCTCATACTTCTCGTCCTGTTTTTACCCAGGATTCATTTCAGAAAAACAGGAGTGCTCTTTTCAAGAGCTGACTTTCCTACACTCTCAATCCGAAGAATTAAACCAATTTTGCACCTATTGGTAATGTCAATCTGGAAACAGAGCAGCTAACATAAAGGATAACATCTGATAAAACTGATGATAAAAATCCCTTTTTTCCACCTTTCTGTATTTTAGCCTAACTTGGTTGGCCAAGTCTGCAGGGAACCAGGACTGGGAGGTACAGACTGAGCTGGGGCAATTGCCCATGCACACACTCAGCCTTTTACCAGTTATGGGGTTTAATTTGTCTTTTTAAGTCAACATCACTCTGTGTGAAAGCATCTGCAAAAAGGACATAAATCTTATCCCGCCAAGAGACAGCCCCTCAGTATCTTGCCAAAGGATGCTGGAAACAAGTCTCACATGCAGTGATGTTCTCCATTGTGCTGCTGGCCCAGAGAGAGCTTTTAATAACAGTCTGGCAGGTACTGTACTTTACCAACAGGATTATTTCATTATACAAAAGCTTGACTGATAAATAAGAACCTGCAAACATCCATCAGATAAGGCAGCTGGTGTTGATCTAAAATGAAAGAGAGAAGGTTGACTGTTTTCTAAATCCAGCTTCTCTAGATGTCTCAAATTCACACCATGAGATTTTCAAAATAAATACATCCTTTAGCCTGGTTTATCTGATTTTGGAATAGAAATTTCGACCCCATCAAAATTTATATTTACATTTGACATCCATGAGCATCTTTTCTGAGTGAAGTGGAATACTCAATACACAACTAACACTTATATGATTAAAGTATTTCCTTTAGTTCAAAGCAGCATGAAAATCTATCCATGTCACAGTTCAGCAGTGACAGGATGTAACAGTGAATTTCACAAAAAGCTATGGTTGTTGGCTAATTTTTAGTATGAATATTGGACATGGGATGGCAATAGTTCCATGTAATGCTACAAGATCCAGCCACTCCAGCTAAACATTGGCACAGATAATCAGGATTAAAATATTTGCTTTACGTTCCCGAAATTACACATCCAATTCTTGCCAGCCAGGAAACAACCTGTCCCCACATGCTCAAGAGACAACTTGTAACAGACACCAGATTTCTGCAAGTTACCACTGCTGTTTACCTCCACACCCTCACCTTCCTGAAGCTTTCATGTGTGCATTTGTTGTGCAAGGAATTCATGCCTGCCTCCTGGATATAACAAATAAATTACATTACCAAAGCTTTATTGTGGCTCTTTCTTAGTCTTAAAATACTGAAAGTGTAAGGGGAGGTAAGTTACTGAACAGTAAAATACTCACACTTTGGACATCTTACCAAAAGTTTGAAAAAACTTTCTGCATCCTGAAGGACTGAGGGAAGTACTTGATTTCAACAGGGTTTTTAGAACTGTGGCAGATTTGTATTTCCAAAATAATTATGGTACAAGTGCCATTCTTAAATTCATGGAAAAAAATATCACCTGCAGGAGCAGGGAAACAGACCCTCGTGTCTGCTGTGGAGCCAGTCTTTGTTACTTTGCAAGGCACAAAATGCAAGAGCAGGTCCCTGGCAAAAGCAGATGTAACCAGATTTCTTCTGCCACACCCCAGGCAGGCCAGGAAACAATGAGCACTTGGTCAACACCACCAAATTTCGGGCTGTCACCCCCATTCCTCCTCACTATCAACCTGCAGGGCACAGGGTGCCGTGCAAAAGGTGTGACAAGAAAACAGGCCTCTCCAAGTCAAAAATCAAAGCCGTCTGGAATTTAAATCAGGACTTGGGCACTCTGTTAAGGAAAGCAAGCTTTCAGTAGCTTGTTACACATTAAAAGGCAATTTACTGATCTCCATCACAGCTAGAGTGACACACTGCCAAACTACTCACTGCAAGCAGGTACTGCACATCCCTCAACACACACCTCATTCCTGATGCTTCCAGACCTCTCCCACAGCAGAGTTTTACAGCTGAAATGCTCTCACACACGGTCAGCCCTCCATAAAAAAGGCAAGCAAACATCTATCACTGCAGCAACGATTGACCTCAGCAGACTAAAATCACTACTTCCGAGCATCCAGGTGTTTTCTGCTGCTCCTACTCCATTACAATACCTACAGCTTTTTGCAGAGGGCATAAAGAAAGCAACTGAAAAGCAAAGTTTGAAGCTCTCAGACTCAGGCTTTGCTTTTGACTTCTATTTATCTCTGATCTAAAGCACAAAATAACCTTTGGCTTTCAAATAGCTACAGCTTCACTGAGGCAGTACAACAAAACCCAGCCAAGTGAAAACCAGTTTGAGCAAAGGTGCCACTCTGCCTATCACCCCCAGTGGATCAGCAAACACAAAGCCTTTGCTAAGATGTACTGATATTTTCCAGCTCCGAGCCACTTCTCTGCTTGCACCTTCTGAATTCACCATTTCACTCTTTTCAAGCACATTTAAGTGACTCTTTTTCTGCCCTCTCACTACCATTACCAACAATAACAGATGTAACCTTGAGTACCATTCCACACCTTGCTCGAACAGCAATTTCACCAAGTTGCACAAATCTAGGAGAAAGGAAAAACAGCTCATGGATACAGGCATGAGAGGATTTGCTGAACAGAAAGCAGCAAAACTTCCTCAAACCAAGCTGCTTGATGGAGTTCATATTGGGAATGCTATTTTAATAAGAGCAAAAGTGTTGGGACAATACCCAACAGAAGGGTAAAAGCAGTATCAGAATTAAATTCTTATCTTTATTGTTTTAAATAGTTTTGCCTACAGATCTCATAAGCACACAATATAAATTAAAAAAAAAAACAAAAACCAATTCTAAACACAGCCAGGTCTTGGGGCAGGATGGGCAGCTTTCTAACAGAAGAAAAGCTCCAGATGAACTGTGAGTTTTTAATGACTTTTCAAGTGAGCAGGTGGCAGTCAAAGATACAGAAGTTGGTCTCTGTCATTTACCCCTGTG
>NW_005054341.1:1319337-1323555 GCF_000277835.1 Geospiza fortis | reverse complement strand
CACCAGCCAAGGCTTTTTTTTTTTAAGAAGGAGAAATTATTTTTGAAATAGAAAGCAAATCAATCAATGAGAGATTATGTGAATTATTCTAGAGCTTCAGCAGATTAAGTTCCATCATTCTACATGTTTCTATGTCCCCTTCTGCACCTGTGTTGTGTCTGCTACAAAGTATCTTTCAGCATCACATTGTTGCAGTTTTTGTTCAGCCAATGCCCTGCACAACACTCAGCTGTGTGTTATTAAATAAAATGTTTGGCCACTTCCTCTGGACTCAGCCAGCAGAGCTGCAGAGGCTTCAAAACCAAACCAGAGTTTTGATAACTTGATTTTCTTTCCTCCTGTTTTTTGGCTTTTATTGGGTTTTGGGTTGCTGGATATTTTTAAGAATAGGACAAAGAAAAGCCTGGACACTAACAAGAAGTAAAGAGACTAGACACCCTTAAGTGACAGAAAATTCTCAATCTTGTTGAATTCTTAACCTAACTGACAGCAATTGTTAAATATTTAGCACATCCTTGGGGATTTTATTTACACAAAGTATTTCAAGGCAAGCGATTAAACCATCCACGTGCCAAAACATTCCGTTTCATTTTTGGCACACTCCCTTGAAGCTACAGACCAAAGGTGCTGGTGGGAGGCTGAACCCTTGCAACCAGCTGGCCACGGAGACAGCCGGGCAATGTTTCATGGTAAGTGACAGTGAAAAAATAAAAAGTATTCTTACGCTGTAAGAATAATAAGCCTTAGAAACATGACTATTAACTGGTCTCCTGATTTTCACCTGGCTAGAACTGAAATGGACAATGAAGCCATTCTTTTTCAGGTGCACACAGCACTGCGTCTGTGCTGAAACAAAGGGGAACCAAAACATTTAATACCCGACGTGGGAACAAGCGCAGAAAGTACTGCAGATGCACCAAGAGCATAAACAGTTTCTTTTGTAACAGTTTCATTTGTAACCAGAAGACAACAAGTTCATGGATGGGTTGGGTTTTTTTGTTTGCTTGTTTTAATTTACCTCAAAAAGAAGAGGATGTTAAATTAAAATAAATCAAGTTTGGGAAAAGTTTCATTTACAAATGCAAAATGCACTTTTAAATAAGCAGACCAGAAATTAGTTTTCTGTGTTCCAGACAGACACAATATTAAAGACAAAAAGAAAACTCATCATATTCACAAATCATTATCTCACAGCTACAGAGGAGGGAAACTTTTAAACACAGCTCATTCCAGCATCACACTCACAGCACTCCAGCCCAGACCTGTGTGCTGTGATAGCAACAACATCCAAAAAACGGTGCAATGTCTGGCAGACACAGAACCTTCTCCAAAACATTTTTATCAATAAAATGCAGCAGCACTTCCAGGGCCTGCCATTTTCCCAGCTATGAATAACAAAATATTTACTAAAAGCCAGCCGAGTACACACACCTCAGCTAGGGGGAATGAAGGAAGAAAAATCCCATTTCTGCTACAGATGCCACACACAAGTAATTTCCAACTTAAGTTTCTCTATTTATGCACCTGGGAACAACAAAAAAGTGGAATTAGTGGAAACACTGATTTTCCACTTTCCCAAATAGAAAAATTGACATTAAACAGCAGCTGTACCTGCTCCTACCACAGCAGGAGGCTTCAAAAGAGCAGCAAATGAAAATCATTTTTTTCATGAAGATGCAATAGTAACATTTGCATTTAAAAAATGTACTGCTCGAAAAAAACAAGTTGTTATAAACAAATAGGAGGTTCTTCAAACAAATGAGGCTTTAATGGACATTACTGCACTCCTGCCAGCCAGGCTGAGACAGCAATGCAGGAACGCATGGACTGACACTCAGGACTCCTGTTTGGATCACTGGCTCTAAACCAGATAAAAATCCGCAGAAGCCAAAATCCATCAGAATGGAACTGCTGCAAGAATTGGATTAGGCTGTGTTTGCTGTTCTCCCCACCTGGGCTGAGAATTCCCACCCGGAGTTTTTGCCACGAGCCCAATAAGGAACAATTTAGGCAAGAGGGACACAGCCGCCGCCCATGGAAAAACTCACTGGCTGGAAGATGCTGCCAGCTCCATTCCCAAAATAAAACTGAATTTTCTCCCTTCTCTTAAAGATATTTTGACAATAAAGACCCAGAGCGGGGATGGGGGGAAACCCAGATCAGATTTCATCCGGAAAGTGCATTAGGGGAAAAATCCTGGACCGGATTCTGCCCGGGAAACATTTAAAAAATCAGTCCTAGAGCTCAAATTCCCACTAATTCCATACTGGCAGCACTGAGTTTGCACCCTCATTAACGACAAAGGTTCTTCCTCAGGAGAAAAGCAGAACGCACCAGCAATAAACCACAGGAAATAGCGTGGAGACACGAGGATCTTTCACACATCAAACACCGAATAAAATTAATTAGAGTCTGATTTAAGCAGGGCACCAACACGTACCATGCCCAGCTAACACTAAAGCTAACTCTGCCACCATTGCTACTGTCAGCAACCTCTCACTCCAAACCAAAACCAACTCTTCAATTGCAGTAAAGGCTTCCAAAGGACTCTAATTGTTTGCTACCCCAACCACTTCCGATTTCAGTCAGTTCCTCTTTTTTCTTCTTCAGAGACACGCACCACTCGTTATTTAAATATTTTCTTTTAGAAATAAAAACTTTGAGTCACCATCAATAACCTTCCTCCTTGAAACCAACCTGGGTATGAAGCAGTAACTTTCACTCATACAGTTGCTTCCACGTTGGACTAAGTGAAAAAAACTCCAATTTAAAACAAACTTATTTTCCCCTCCAGCTTTTAGATCCCAATAAATGAAGAGACACAAAACCCATTCTAAATCCTCAACTACAACAGCTGGCATCCCTGGGTCACTATCAGGTGTTTCAGGATCGTTATCACCCATTCACGTGATATTCCTGATTAACCTATTAACCTATTCACCACCCATTCCTGATTAACACCAGGGTGGAGTAGGAGCCTGAGCATTAAAGCCCAGGTGAAGTCCAACTCGCTAAGAAGAGACTGGAGATAAGACAAATCCAAGGGCAAGCCAAAACTTTAAGTAGCTCGTTAAGTATTTAGGAGTTAGCACGAGTTCAGATGTCCAAACTGCTTTAAACTCAAGCATTTGCAGAGTAGCACACGTGCCACAATAAAATCCTATTTTATAGCTGCACGGCCCACAGGTACCACGTGGCTGTACTGCCTACTTAAACTGCTTTTTTATTCACTGCTATCTTTAAAAAAAACCCTTCAAGCTCAGTTCCCCCCTTCTAAACACAAACAGGTGAGCAAGGCTCCACCAAAAATAAAGTCATGTGCATTTCAAGAACTGTGTCATGTCCCAAGCAAAGCCACCACTGCAGTGCAGTTGGAAGTTAATGAAATCTGATGCATCTCCCTTGAATGAGAACCCCGAGCTCAAGGCAAGGCTGGGCTATTATGTAATCCTGCTTTGGAAGCCTACTCCTGCTACACGTTCCCTACTGAATCAGCCCTCTCGGAGCTCACACAGAAGCCAGCGCCAGCCCCTGGTGGGGAGCAGAGTAAGGGGCAGTGCTGGACACTGGTCCCAGAGTGACCCTTTAACCTTGGACACTCAGATGAGAATCTGAGGGACAGCTGCTTCACAGGATCAGGAATGGTCGGGGCTGGAAGGGGACCTTGAATCACAGAATGGTTGGGGCTGGAAGGGGACCATGGCACCCATCCAGAGCCAACCCTGTGCCACGGGCAGAGACACCTTTCTTTGGCAGGGACACCCCTTTCTCTGGACCAGGGTGCTCCAAGCCCCGTTCAACCCGGCCTCGAACACTTCCAGGGACCCAGGGGCATCCACAGTTTCTCTGGGCAACCTGTGCCAGGCCTCACCATCCCCACAGTAAAGAATTTCTTCCCCAATATCCAATTTAACCCAACTATCTGTTAGTCTGAACGTGCTCCCCCTTGGTCTGTCATGGCACAGTCTGGTAAACAGTCTTTCCCATCTTCCCTGTAAAATTCCTTCAGGTACTGGAAGGCCCCAGTTAGGTTACCCAAGCCTTTTCCTCTCCAGGGTGAACAACCTCAATTCTGTCAACCTGTCCTCAAAGGAGACATGCTCCATTCCCCTGATCAACTCGGGGGCCTGCTCTGGGCTCGCTCCGACACCTCTATGTCCTTCATTCCATATCCCTCATTCCCCTCTGTCTGGAGTGACCCGTTTAACCTCGGGCACT
>NW_005054341.1:1316722-1318517 GCF_000277835.1 Geospiza fortis | reverse complement strand
TCCTGGGGGTGCTGTGAGGCACCCGGCGCTGCGGGATCGCCCTAAACCGAGTGCTCCCCGTTCCGAGGGACTATCGCTCTTTTTCCCCTTTTCTGCTGCTAGTAAGAATCCCAGAGCAGCTCGGGATTCTGTCCAAGCCCCTATCAAGGGGAGATCACCCAGAGCAGGTGACACGGGAGCACCTCCTGTTGTCATTACAGTGCAAGAGATCTATTGTCATTACAGCACAAGGGTTCCATATCGCTAGTTTTGTACCTCCTTGATGTTTCTTGTAGGCAGCTCCTCCAGGCACTGCCTCCTGCTGATCCTCACAGCAGCCAACTGACTCCAGTTCCCTCAACCAACCACTCCACTCTTTTATAACACCCTTCTTATTGGCTACATCTGCAGCCTGTTAACATCAGGCCTGCTCCTAACCCTTAATGATTGGCTCAGCTGCACCTCTTTAGGGGGTAAGATTACTTTCTATACTACCTTTATTTACTTATGTTCTATCCCCCTACACCTCCAGGTGAGTCTAGGATCTCTTCAGACAGGAATGTTCCATGGCCTGCCTTTCCAGTGCTGTCTCAACCTGAACATAAAGAATTTCTTCCTCACGTTGAGGTGAAACTTCTTGATGCATTCTTCACCCCATCCCAGACACATAATGCTGTGTTTTCCTTGACTTCAATGAGATTCCTGTCAGCGCCATCCTTTTGGCTTATCCAGGTCCCTCTGAGCAGCAGCCCTACCCTTGAGTGGGATGATTGCACTCTTAACTAATGGAAATTAAGAGAATCGACTTCTTTATTTAGCCTGGTAAACTGACCAGGAAAAAAAAATAGGAGATCACCGTACAGGTCTGGGCTGCCTTCTTGTCTGTTGTGAAAATCTTTGTTTGGCTGGAGATTATCTTGGCATAGAAGTAACTTGTGCTGAACAATTTAATAACGGTTACTGCAACACAGTGCTGATAAATCCTGTTGGTAAAACATTCACACTTTTTTTCCTTCAGCAGAGGAAATAGTAGCATTTATCACCTGTGAATTTTGTTGCACTTTACCAGTTTATTTCATGAGGCTCCTTTACATCACTCCCATATTTCCCCACAGGATTCTGGGCTTGATCTAACCATTCCTTAAAGCCCAAGTGTTGGTCTGGCCTTTATTGGTGTTGGTCTATAAGTGTTGGTCTGTCACTGAAGCAGACCCAGGGTTAACATTTGGTGACAGAAGCAGAAGATGGCCCTAGCACCACTGTCACTATGCAGAAATGGAACCATGACAGAATTTTTTTCTCTTTTTACTTCTCAGGAGTAAGGAGGCCTCTCCCAATGACTCAGTGACTCTCTTCACCAGGGATTCCAACAGTATCTGCCCTTACCAAAGAGTGTTGCTGACAGCCTACCAGCACCGCAGAGATCCCTTCATTTTTTGAGCCATGTTGCCACTGCAATTAATGCCAGTTGAGGATTAAATAAGTAAAAGCCTCTCAGAACACGATTCTTGTAATATTTTCCATGTGATGCACGAACTCAGAGTCTCTGTATTGCAATTTTTCTAATCCTTTTGTGATTTGTAAAAGAGAAAAAAAATAAAAAACCTTCTCTAATTTATCATTGCCTTTCCTAAATGGATAGTGTAAAATTGGATGGTTTAGCCATGTTTAGACCTGGGATATGTAGTGAAGAGAAAAAAAATACAGCAGTAGAAATTATTTGAGAAGACACACACTTGGCTGATGTTCCTTTGTGAGAAGGTAATAAAGAAATTACTTTTACTTTTTTTTTCCTTTTCTACTGATAATAAGAACT
>NW_005054341.1:1282955-1316667 GCF_000277835.1 Geospiza fortis | reverse complement strand
ATTTGCCAAAGCAGAGAGAGGGTTGAGATCTGGTGGAGCCAAATTAAGAGAATTTAAGTGACAAAGAACTGGTGGTGCAGAAGGGAAGGCTGAGGAACATTTTATTTAGTGGTGGTACAGGGTGGTGAACAATTATAGCTGTGTCATTAAAGAACATGCAAATGAAGGGGCTGAGAAGGAACAACATGTAAAATGATGGCTCCAAATAAATGGGAGTGTTCCTGTGAATTCCAAAGAACAAGGAAAGAAGAACTTACTTTGTAACTAATTTATCAGTAATTTCTAGCCACATCCAGCACAGAGGAGGTTTGCATTTCAGCCAAACGTTGATCAGGAAGGAGGCAGAGTTGGTTTCGTTCCTGAGAGAGAACAGAGTGTTCCTGAGTCAGGGGAGACATGTCATGGAGCTGCTAATCCCTGGGAAGTAGGTCAGGCTGGCCAGGATGGAGATGGCACACCTCACTGAGCCTGATAAGGAACATCCATTAGGAAATGGATGAAAAGAGAAAACAAGGAGGGCCAGTCAGAGAAAACAAATGTCTGGGCCAGACCTTCTCTTGCTTCTGTGGTGACTTCAATTACTCTGTTCCTCCCACAATTTACTTTCGTTTAGCTTCAGTGAGCTTCTGTTAACCTGCCCTGCTCCACGCCTTACAGTGTGTGTGTGTGGTGCTCTGTGGGCTCTGCACAGACCTGGAGAGCCGCAGCTTTCCAGCTTCCAAAGCCCCACTGCTGCTGCAGAAAAGCTGCAGGAGTCAAGCTGTCACTTTAGGTCAATTGCAGTGTAGCCATGAACCCCAGGGAAGTTTTGGACAGAATTTGATTTACAATTAAAAAAAAAATCTAGTCTGTGTTTGTTTGTTTTAATCTTGATTATAAAATGGAAAGTTCAAGTACAGTGTGGAAAGAACAAGTGAAGCTACATGGAGGGAAAGATGCCAACCTGACTTTCTCTTGCTCTGTGACCCTCAGCTCACAAATATTTCTGTGCTGGAATGATAATTTATCTGGGTGACCAGCCCTTGCTCTGCACAGAGGACACCACCTAAATACATTGTTTCCTAGACTTCCCCATCAGTAATTTCACTGTTTCTCTGGAGCTGTGTGAGCAAAACAGGGCTTTGTGCTTTACCACTATTTTCTGTATAGGGAGGCTGAACTAGGTGACTTTTAAAAGGTCCCTTCCCACTCAGACTTCTGTGTCTTTGTGTTCACTGAACTAAAATTTGCCTCCTCTGATAGTGTGGTTTTCTAGCAGAAAAAGAAATGAGTTTAAAATTTTAGAGGTTTTAGGTGTGCGGCACAGAGGATGAAGTTGGAAAATTCTTTCCCAACTTTTCTTAACTTGGTTTCTATTAGGTTTATTTTCTACTTTATTGAATGTTGTCCTATTATTAGTTTGTGTGGGTGTCTTGTGGTAAGGAAAGGTATTCCAGCATTCTTGACATGTTTTCTCTCTCTGTGTGCCATGATGGATTCATGACACTGCCTAGAGCAGAATAAATTACTGCAACACTCATTTTCCTAAAATACACTTGATATCACCAGCTACGTCATTTTTTCCAGCTCTCTACTGGATTTCCAGAACTACTCTCCTAAACTTTTGGAATTTGTTCTTGATGGGTTGGTTATGAAACTAGAAAACAAGGAGTTATCATCACACAGACAATAGCAATGTTGATATTTCCAACTTTAATTTGTACATATGTCTAAGAAAACAACACATAACAGTTGCAATATACTTTTCACTATGTGAATGCTAAAAGAGTTTTATAACTTAAATAATGTAGTGGAGAGTAACCAATATGGGCCAAAAATACATATTCAATGCATTTTCTGCCATGGATTTATTAACAATAATGCTTGTTATGTTTAAGGAGAATGGTTTGGTTTAGAACAGATAAATCAATAAATACACAGCACTGAAACTGTTGGGAAGTCACCAGGGTTCGGCCTTTGATATCCAATAAAAATGAACAAAAGCTTTTAGACAAAACTTTGACAAGGAAGGTTCATATCCGTGCTTCAAAAACCAGACTAAAGAATTCATTGTATCATTAAAATAATATACATGAAGAGCTTTCTGGTTCATATTCATCAAGTTAATGTGAATCTAATGACTGCCCACCAAAAGGTAGGTATGCAATGAGAGGAGGAAATCATATTTACAGGGTACTGTCCCCAGAATATATCCAGTTGAACATCTCTGACTAACTTTGAGTTTTGCTGTTCTCCAGAAATGTGAGGAACTAGTCCTGCCAAGATTTGGAGACAAGTTATCAAGGGTATTCAGCACTGAAAAATATATCTTATTATCAAAAAAATATCACTCTCACTTTTATGCCTCTTACACAGGTAAACTGATGTGCACCAAGAGTTCTTCCCTACCCTCCTGAGTGGCTCTTCTTGATCTTGTAGTTTGTGAAAAGTGCATATTATATGGCTCTGCACAGATATTTACCATATGTATTTTGATGTATTTATAAGCAGCGCTGTATTAACATTTTAATAATATAATAAATGTAGTCCTGTAGTTAAAAGGTAACTTTTGTAGTTAAAATAAAAACTATGCTAGTGAGATTTTTTTAAGAAAGGAATGAGGCACTCACACCAGATAGCAGCCCCAGAATGCCTGAATCTTTCAGAGAAAAAGAATTTATTGCCCTCTTATCAGAAGAAACTAACTTCTTCCCTCCTCTAAAGCGCTGTTAGGATTAGAAGGAAGAAGTTGATGATGACCAGACAGAATCCTGTGTTTGAATGGAATTTATGCATCATGTATGAGGTGTATGAATATGCAACGGGCTGTTGTCTTTAAGGGTTAATCCTTTGTTAATGTGGGTCCTTTTTCGGGCTCGTGCTGCCCAGAAAAAGGCACCCTGACATCCGTAACTCTTTGTCTCTATTGTCTCATATTGTCCTAATTCAATTTGTCCAAATTATTATTACTCTAATTGTATTGCTATTTTTATAACCATTTTATTACTATTAAACTTCTAAAATTTTAAAGACAAGTGACTGGCATTTTTCACATAGTATTAAATAACTTTGAATATCCTGCTTTTCTGCCTTTGCCTTGCCTGCGTGTCCAGAGGGGGAGTTCTGAAACAGAACAGAGTACAGCAGTGCTCAGTGTACAGCCAGAGGTACCGGGAGCAGGGATAACACCAGGGCACACCTTGTCCTGGGAGCAGAAATGGGAGCAAGGAGCAGCCTGCTTGCTGCCTCTGGAAAGGTGGCTGCCCATCAGGGGAGCTGGCAGGGCAGCCTGTTCTCCTGCAATGCCTCCCTGCTGGCGTCTCCCGAGGCGAGGGAGAGCGAGGCACTGCCAAGCCTTATGTAACCCCAGCCCTGTGAAGAGGTGCATTGTTGGGCTCCCTCTCCCCACACAGCCCCCAGCATGCAGGCACGCCTCCACAGCCTTCTCTGCACAAGGCAAGAGAGACCTCCCACAAGATCATCTCCCACCTCTACTGTGCATCTGTTCATCTTCTGCCTGTCAAGCCTTTTCAGAATTTAAAAGATCTTACAAGAGATAGGAGAGCAAGCTTTCAAGTTTGAGTGCATCAGATCTGGATGTGCATTTTTATTGCTTTGATTTTTCTTACCTTCTTTTTTCCAAAGTGGAAAAGAGAGAGAACTGCTGTGTAAGGAATTGTTGCTTGCAATATATTTTTCTCAGCAATAAAAATACCTTAAAGACAGGAGTACAATTCTCTTTTTTGGTTTGACACCTCCAAAGCCTGATGTATGTGGCTGAGTTAGATGGAAAGGTATTATTGGGTTTTTATTAGATTGTGATGCATGCTCAAGCTGGCTAGGCTCATCAGGCAGTAAATCTAGTGTCAAAAGCTGTGGCCAAATTCTGCTCCTGGACCTGTGACTGGTTGTGGCTTTCCTCTGGTTTTCTGTCAGTTGTGAGAAGGGCATGCATGTGCCAGGACAGGATTTACAGTATAACCTGTCACTGACAGAGTAGTTATGATTGTGCTCCCAAATTAAACCAGGAATCATTCTATTAAAGGAAGAAGAGTTATTCTTCCTTACACAATACAGGAATCCAAAATTCAGGCCTTAATCACATAACTAAGGCTTGTTAGATATGTCATGGGTATTATTTAGACATGGCTTTTGCCATCAGAGACTTCTTGTTTCAACAATAACCTTTTTTCAGCTCCTGTCTGGCAGCCACACGTTGTGTTAAAGAAGTGAATCGAGCTGTGTTACTCAGGCAGACCTGGAGACTCCAGCTGCCCTCAGCAGGGACTGCACAAGAATTGTGCATCCAAAAGCTGCCCTGGGTCCTGTGATCCCAGTAAGTGCTGTTTCCATTCCAGGCAGTGCCACAGTCCCACTTGAGGAATGCCAGACTCATTTTTAGCCTGCCCTGACTGCTGCAGGAGCTCAGCAGTGAAGCCAAGGCTCGGATGGAAACCCAGGCCAAGCCCACAGATGTCCTGTGGCAGAGGAGCTGCTGTGCACTCTGTAACGCACAGAATAGATGCTGTGACTTTAAAGGTTGTAATGCATCAGAACTTCCTGCAGAAAGAATAAAAGCTCACCTGACAAGATGGCAAGTTTGGGAAAATGAAAGCTGTTGTGTCATAAGCCAAATTCTTCTTTGTAGTCAGTTTTTGGATAAGCATCTTAGAGACAAAGTGCAGCAGAGCCATAAATCCAGATGCCACTGGATGTACTCTCAAGCAAAGTTCCAAAAATCCCAACCTCTGCAAATATCCTTATTTATTAATCTGAATTTGGGCTGAATTAAGCAACTTCTGATAAAAGCAGCAGGATATACATGAAACAATATTTGCCAGTGTGTTGCTGAATCCACTTTTCAGAGTTTGTACCATTCTCTCCCACGCTAAGAAAATGTCTTCACCTAAAAGCAGTGAAAAATAATATTTCTGCCCCCCATCTGAACAATTAATGGACATTCTGCCTTGATATCTATTCCAGTCTTCTGAGTCTCCTATGGGATCAGTCTTCTCTAATAATTTTCAAGTTTTGGAAAGTAATGTTCATTTGCAGGTATTTCAAAACAGGTATTAAATCCTTATCCTCGACCTCCTGTTTAACCAGATCTCCTGTTCCTCTCCCACTTACCAGTGCATGATGTGCACCAAGGACAAGGAATGCTCAGCCTCTGTTTTTTATTCTTTTTCCCTGGCAACCATTTAAACAAGGTAACAACTGCACAGGACTTTGCAAAGCACTGGAAAAACCTACTTGTCCTGAGAAACTTACTGAAATTCCCACTGAATGTAAGAAATGCAATTATGTAACTGCATTGTGCCATAGCTCTGCCACTGTAATTCTCCTTCCCCTCCCTTTCCCAGAGACTGTTGAAAAGAAGTTATTTGAAAGAAGAATTACATGCAATATGATCTGAGTTTAACTCAGCCCTTATCTTTCATCAGCAGTGTCCAATAGACATTTCAGGCCACTTATCCTTGGGACAATGATCTCAAATTGTTCCTGGAATTTCCGGAACAAGACCACTTTCAGCTAGAGTCAAAAATCTGTGGGGTGAATTTATGATAAGTTAGTTGAATGAAAGTTGGAGTCAATCCAAAAAAAATTTCTATACTGCAGTGTAAACCAGGTGGAGTTCAAAATTCCTGGTCCAGAAAAAAATATTTTTTTCATAACCAAAAATGCAGGCGAAAGATGAGCCAGCTGAACAAAGGTGATTTTATTACCAGGCTGCAGAATTCCTACAAAGTGGAATGCAAAGATTGCTTCCATCCCATAGTAACCCCTAATTAAATGCAACCTCCAGAGTGCCCATAAATATTTCAGCCTATTGCAACTTTCAGACACATGGTTTGATAATTAAGGTGATCCCCACAAGGAAAATGATTGATTTTGATCTGGGGGGTGGTTCCTGAGCAGAGCACTTGTGATCCAGCCCTGGAACACAAGGGTCTCAGGCATGAAGTCAAGAGATTTTCCTTTTGAAGGAAAAGGAAAACTGTAGAGGGTGCACATTTATCTGAAGTGTGGGCTGATGATATGGGCTGATTTAAAAGTTTCTTTCAGAGCTACCCCTTTGCCAAAGAATGCATCAGCAGATATCTAGAAATAGCAGGCTTTATATGGAATATGAAGCTGGTGACTGCTCAGAGGCTCCTTTGCCATCCTTCTCCTCCTAAGTACTGTTCAGCTCCACAAGTGGACAATGCAAACCAGTTCTAGTACCTGGATTATGTATGGTAACAATCCGATGGATATAAGCACGTGGTATTATATGGCTTATTCAGAGGGATGGATATTCTTTGAGATGATATTTTACATTTTGTTGTCCCATTTCTGTGACTTTTCCCATGATAAATGAATAGGAAAAAATGGCAATGCATAAGACAATGATGGCATTCTCTCTTTATGTCTCCAATTCCACAGGGAGGTGTTCTGTTTCTGTTCTGGAGATTAAATTGTGAAAGGAAAGCACCAGGAGTGCAAACCTGAAGCCAAAGGCATCTTGAAGCAAGCCACGTTCAGTGGCTGAGCAGACACTGACACTTGTGACACTGACAGAGCCTCGGCCACAAAGACAGGGGAAGATTATTTCCTGACTTGGCTTCATGGGGAGTTGTACTTCTGGCAAACCGTTGGGTGTAACTATAAATTTACAGTTTATTTTTTGATTTAAACACAGATCCATACATGAGAAACATGTCCTGTTAAATCACAGCTTCTGACAGCACTCCTGGTCCTCCTTTCACACGTGTTCGGGAAGCAGCTGAATTAAAGGCCTCATTGAGATAGAAGAGAAGAATACTCTGTTGCAGTTTAGGGAACAGTAAAAAATATTTTAAAATTAATCAACCTTCCAATCTGTTTCTGAAATGCAACAATGTGATTTCTGCTGCAGAAAGGGGAAAAAATCCCTGAGAATGTGCAGGGAGTCAGGCCAGTCCCACACACCCTAAGAAACGAGCTCTGCTGCCATTCCCTAAAACACAGGGCTGTCATTTGGAGATGTAAAAGACATTTTTTTAAGTCTCCCTGTCTGTCTACCATTTGCTGTTGCTTGTGGTTCAGCATTTCCCAGTAAAATCTGGGCTGTGAACAAAAGGCCATGCAACTACAACTTTTTTAGCTGGTAATAGGTACTGGTTGCTTCTTCTGCCTAAGTAGAACTGTGGATTTTATACCCAGAACATCCTTTGGGGCTCAGAACTATACCTTAACATAAATATCAAAAAATATCAAAGCATGGGGAACTGAAATGAAAGCATACCCCCTCCCTCAGTGTTACTGCTGCGTCAATCCGCTATTTTTACATTGCATTCCTATGTTTTTAAAGTCTCCAGTAAAAGCACAGATAGCTTTTAAACCACCTGCTTTTTTCTCATCAAGGTAAGTGCTAGAACCTTCTTTGGAAGGAAAAAAAAAAACCTCTGCAGAGGGGCTTAACAAGGAACAGGTGCAGCAGGGCCCTGAGAGCACCAATCAGCTTCGTTAGTCCTGATGAGCTTCGTTAGTCCTGATCAGCTCCACCTGGGCCCCCACCCGCAGCCTTCCCACAGGGCCTTGGGCCCTATTTAAGCTCAAGCTCAAGAGGTGCTGCTTTTTAGCTGTGTCTTTGGTGCTTTGCCTGCCATTTTCTCCTCTAGCCAAGTGGCTCCTGTGCCTGGCTCGTCCTTGCTGTGTTTGAGGTAGGTGATGGGTTTTGTTGTTTGTACCTGGCTCAGCTCCTGTGGGGTGGTGCTCTGCTTAGGCCTGTGCTGGGCTCCTCAGCCCTGCTCAAGGTTTGCTGCTGTCCCATATGAGAAGGTGGACAGGCAGGGGCTGGAATGGAGCTCTGGGAGGCGAGAGTGGCAACTTTAAACGTTAAATTCATTTTTCTGACCCTCTAGTAGCACCAAGAATCGTCTACACTTGCTTTAAAATCTCTACATGTGGGCAACTTGCGATTTTCTGTACTAAATTATTTGCTTGGGGTTTTTTAGTTTAATTGGCCTAAGCAAGGGGAGAAAGCTTCTCAGATGGGAGCTGCTCCACCCTGTACACAGGGATGTGTGCTTGTCACAGGCTCCTGTCCCTGAAACCAACAGGATTAGAGAGTGGGATTTGCTTCTGTGCTCCAGAATAGGCTGCTCAGGGGAGCAGATTACTGCGTGCCAAACTAATCCTCTGCAAGAGCCATTGCTCAGCCTGCAGAGGAATGGAGAGTACTGCTGGCTCCTCAGCAGAACAGAGCTGAGAAAGGAGGTGTTTAATGCTGCCAATAGAGCATTTTGTATGCTTGTTCTGAGAGCATGAATACAGGTGTCACATCCAGCTCAAACACCCATTTCAGAGTATCTGATTTCTGTGAGTTGTTATCAGCAGCTTCCTGGAGAAATCAAATCGGGGATGTGGAAGGATTAGTGCACCTAGGCCAGATGTGGTTAAAGCTTTTGGAAGTGTTGCAGTTTCAGTGCTCATCAGAGTCACCCAGCTGCTTATGTTTGGATTCTAATTAGCATCACTTGGTATTTTTCTGCAGGGTAGCATAGCAAACCTGACATATTTAATAAGATTGCTGTGCTGCTTTCACAGCTTTAGCTGTCAACCTGCTTTTGTTCTGAGGAAATGAAAAGGTGGTTTGTTAAAATCCAAGCTGGAAGGAGGGAAGATGTTGGAGAGGATATTTGGACTTCTGAGCTTTCATGAGGCATGACAGAACAATGGGAGTGTGGAACCCTAGTTTATATGGATAACTAACTGCCCAGTAAAAATATTTCTTCAGCTCAAAAATTGCCTTCCTTTCTGACTGAAAACTATCATCTTTCCCTCTGCCAGTGCCTCTTGCTGTTTTGTAGCAGTTTGCAGTATGTCTTGCTGTCTTTAAGCTGCTTTGCAGTCTCATTTCAGTTGTTGTCTCAGAGCACCCAGGGCAGTGTATCATTGTGAGGGGTTTAATGAAGATAATGGAGAATCAAACAATTCTTTTGCAGCACCTTTTGCAGGTTTTAGGAGACTTGAAGAGGTCTGTTTGACCTAGCAAGGAATGCTACTATTATTGCTGTAGTAATTAGAAATTATAGCAAATACCCTATTGTGGCTGCACTTCTCTTCACAGAGAAAAGCAAGGCATGACTTCCCAAGGATTTTCTGGGATTCACATTCTCTGAACCTCAGAGAAAGGAAAAACAATTCTTATCTCATGTACTGCTCCTGTGTTTTGGAACAGGTGGAATGCATTGTGGAAGGTTGATTACCTGAAGGGAATTGGTAATTGGGTTCTGGTGTGAGTGATTTGATTAATTAACCAATTGAATAAAGGTGTCTGTGAGTTGGGACTCTCAGCTGACAATCACGAGATTCTGGGCAGTGAGTGCTTGTGCAGATTCAGTGTAGATGTAATATAATATAGAATAATATAGTACAATGAAGTAATTAATTAGCCTTCTGATATCAATGGAGTCCTCCTCATCATTTCCTCCCCTTTGTCAGGGGTCTCCTTGCTTCTGATACCCTGTGCCAACTCATCCTGCATTAATGGAGTTGAAAGAAAAAAGCTGCTGAGATTAAGTGAGTTTGTGGAATTTCCCTTAGTTGCCTGTTAGGACTGTCGGACCAGGCCCCTCTTTCTCATCTGGCTGAACTTCAGTATAAGAATTGGAAGGCTGGATCAGACAAATTTCTGTCAAACCAAGGGTCTTGTCTCACCCCAGGTGAATAACAATTTCCTGAGGAAAGAGAGTGCATGTTAGGGCTGTGTGTAATGTTGGAAACTCTTGGCACCAATAGGGGTTTCTGGAGCATTTAATTTATCTTTAACTATCAGCAATGGACTTACGTGAATTTATTTGTGTCTTTGGACTTGTTCATAGTTCCTGGATCCTTTAGCAGGTGGTTCCAGAATTTAATTGTGCTTCGTGTTACAAAAGGAGCTCCTGCTTTTGCTTAGGATCTGTAGCCTCCTAGATCTAGCACTGTAAGAACTAGATAACGTTTTTCTTCCTCTCTCTTTTAGTATTTTGCAGACCAAGGGCTGTCCCACTGACTGTGGTGGAAGCTGGGCCAATGTTTTACGAAGTGGAAGTAAATTCCTGTTCTCCATTTCCTACCCCACTCGCAGTTAGCTGGCAGTGTAGTGTGTTAATGACAGCTTGGAGCAGGTGTGATTTCCATTTGTGTGATGAACCAGTTGTGTACTTCTCCTTTGCAAATGTGCTGACAGATTGGGAATGCATCCAGTTAGACAACCCATGTCCTCCTCAACACTTGCTTGTGTTGGTGGATGCTGAGCTCCAGTCAATTAACA
Organism: Geospiza fortis; assembly: GCF_000277835.1. NCBI lineage: Eukaryota > Metazoa > Chordata > Aves > Passeriformes > Thraupidae > Geospiza > Geospiza fortis. The sequence goes on along the minus strand of NW_005054341.1, from coordinate 1,306,406 downwards.
GTTTGTCAACAGCTGATTACAGGATGGCAAATTTAAGATAGAGCCTCCTGCTGAGTGCATTTTGCCTCCCTTAGGATATCAGCTCCCTGGTAATGATTCTGTTTTCGGACTGAGCTTGGTTTCCTTGCTGCTGCTACAGAGCCTGAACAGCAATTTTGTTGAAGTCTATGGATCTCTGAAGGCTTTGTCAATTTTTCTTAAAAAGGGAAAGCAACGCTAGCATTGAAATGGCTTGGTGACAAATCAAGCCTTAAGCCACTGTGGAAAAATACTATTTCACAAAAAGTGAAAGGACTAATTTGGTTATTGACTCATAGGAGAGATGAGGCTGGAAAGGGCCTCAAAATATCCTGTGGTCCAGCCTGTCATGGCAAAGGGAGGAGAGAGAAGCCCCTCAAGCCCCTGTCCAGCTGCAGCTTGAAAACCTCCAGTGATGGTGTCTCCCTGTCCCTGGGGAAGGTGAGCTCTCTTGTGAGGTGTGAGCTGACATGTGAGCATTGCATGCACTTCCTCTTCAGCAGGACTGCAGGCTTTTGAGCACTTGCTTGTCCTCCTCTTCCCAAGGCTTTGTTCCCAAGTGTGCAGCTGTCTCTTGAACCTGAGGCAGGTCTATAGCAGCAGGTAGTGTGGCTGACTCTTTCTCCTTTCAATGTTTGCTTCTGAATATCTGTCCAGACATATCCATATTTCCAGAGACCCTTTACATTTTCCTTCACCTGTTTTCTGATGCTAAGGTGATGCCTGGGGTTACTTTAGCCATGTGTGCAGCATCCTGTGTTTATTTGTAGCATTTTAGGGTGCATCCTTAGAGATTCAGTCCTCTGCAAGGCGCAGACACCAGGCAACTCATGCATTTCCTTGGCTTGTAATGAGAGACAAACAGAGGCACAGAGTGCTTCAAGGATAAATAGGTAAATAGGAATAAGTTGTCTTGACACTTTCATTTCTGCACTTAATGGAGGCACTGAGAGCTGTATGGGCAACTGCTATTGGAAATATTTCTGTCAGTGTAGAAGGGGGGAAAAACAGCACCAGATGAGAAAGGCAGCATTCAATGCTTACTTTTTAAAGGAATGTGTAAGTGCCCAGGCTTCCTGGGAGGACAGTCAGTCTGAGAGAACATCATTATCTGACTCTGTGTATAAAGTGAAGATTTTTTCTCAACCTGCTTTGCTCTGGAAATTGCAGGGCACCAGCATAAATGGAGTGCATAGGCCTGAAATGAGTTCCCTGCTTTTCTGCTTTGCCTCTTCCATGTTGCCAGAGTAGAAGTGGGAGGGGGGAAATGAAAGCCTGGAGCTGGAATGGCAAGGGAAGGCTCTCCATGGAGATTTGCTCACTGTAAAAGGAAGGATCATAGGTTGGAGGCAGAATGCTGAACTTCAGGCATCACTCCCAATCATAGTGTGGTTTGGAGATGCTGCTGGAGTTCAGTTCAGGCCAAGTTGTCCAGAGAGCCTTCTTGCATCCATCCTTCCACCTCTGCATGGCTGAGGCAAGAAATGGGAATTCTGTGAGATTGTTTGCTTTCACTGTTCATGCTGCTTATCACCTTGAGCTGGCTTGCTGGTACAGTTTGCACTCTGCTTTTGTTTGGGAATAGCACAGGCAAGAGAGTCTAGAAGGAATGTTGATGGGAAATATGCAATTTATAATTGCTCATCAAATATGACCCCAAGTGTTTTAAGATTTATTCAACAAGTTTAACATGAAACAATTAAAGTAAGATCAGGATGCCCAGATGAAAGTGCATTAAACAGATTTAAGTGTACTCTCCTTCAGGGATAAAAACCCCTAATATGGGGTGAAACCTCTTTCAAGACCCATCAGTTCCAGAAAATACCAGTATCATTCTAAGCATTCAGAGATTTAACTTGAGTTCTTTTGAATGCTGGGAGGTTTTCTGCCTTGACTTTGCTGTAGTGAGTAAGGTGTGTGGTGGTGAACCTTATTTCAAGTCACTTGATAAGTGTGCAGCCCAGTGATATCTTTATTGGGTGCTTGAGTGATGTTTCTCCCCTGCTCTCCCTCTCTTCCTCAGTTCCTTATGGCAGAAATCACTTCTGCAATTCACTCTAATGGGACTTTGCCAGACCAGAGACAATTGCTGTGGGACAGGTGTAAACTGGAATGATTTGTCACGCTGAGTGTTTGATGAACTCAGTTCAGAGACACTTTACCTGACAGAGCTTCGCTGATTGCAGTGGCTGCTTTCTAACAGTCCCATTTTTAGTGCCATCAAAGCAATGGGCTCAGTTCCATTACATACATGAGACTTGAATTTTCATATGGACTGGACACTTTTTTTAACCACACGTTTTTTGACGCGTTTAGGGAACAGTTCCTTGTAGGTCTTGAATTCCAGTTTGACTTCAACCACAAGGAATGTAAGACCCTTTCTAAAACTAAATAGTGTTCCTAACCTGCTGTGTTCATCCTGGGATGTATTTGAGCTCAGTACTGGACTCTTGGGTGGCTGTTGCTCCAATGTGTATTTAGAGTTTCTTTTGCTGCCTCTGCAGAAGTAACCAACTTGTTGTGCCCTTTGTATGTGTTATAAATGACAAAACTGACTAAAAGTGAAAATATTAAAATCATAAACTAAATCATCTGCCTGCATCTTCAGAAGCATTTTTAGTTAGTTTTGAAAACAATGGGAATAAATCAAATATAATATAATGTGCTGTGTCTGGATTTTGGAAGTGACAGCTTTTGACAGCCAGTCTGTTCTCTGCCCAAGAGAAAAATCCAGCTGTACGTAAACATGGGAAACAAAATGACTTCTTGGAGGCCCTGGTTGTTGAACAGTCTATGTTGGATTGAGACTTGGCAGCATCAGCCTGTTCACCTCATTTATGGAAACAAGATCTGTCATTGTACTGTATGAAAAATGAGCTCTCTTTCTGGAATCATCTCCATTAATTACCAGGTTAAAGATCAGATTTCCCTGCTAAAATCAATTTGATAATTACTTTAAAAGGAGCAGTTCCATGGTCTTGTCTTGACTTTTCTTGTCAAAACACTGCTCCTTAATGCATTGCTTTTATTGCAGTAAACTCAAGGAAAAGAATGCTAAAAAAAGGACATAGAAATTGTGCAAGGCATGGTGACAGGCTGAGATCTGAATTGTTGTACATTTTTGGGAAGGAGTGAAAATGCCTGTGTCACTCTCTGCCACCAGTTCCTTCTGTGATGTGCCTGGGAGCGTGGAAAGCACATTGCTGTTTCTTTTCCTTTGGGGTGAACCAGCCAGGGGCATGGAGGGAATAGGAACAGCCAGACCTTCAAATTGCTCTTCCACCCTCTGGCCCAAGAGTGGGTGAGCAACCAGGAAGCTCCTGTGGGAATGAACTGTGGTTTTAAAATGCCCTGTGAATAGTGAGCACTTTGTATCCTGCCTCTCCTTGAAACCCAAGAGAATTAGGCTCCTTGCCAGGTTCAAAAAGGTAATCAGGCTGAGCACTGGAAATCAGATGTTTTCCTGCGTGAGTTTGGAGTCTGAATTTTATTTTTAAATCAAGCACTGTTGACTTTGAGTCTGTTACACAAGGACACAAAGGAGAAGGAAACATTGAAAAATACTGGAGATTTATGGAATAAGTTGTGAGCTGTAAAGCTTCTGCAGGCTACTTGTCAGGCATGTTCCAGCTGTAAAATAAGTGTTACTGAAAATATCTTAAGATCACTGTATAATTTAGTCAGCTTTGAATGTCAGATCATACAATGGAGCACATGTGCATTTTTAGAAGAAGAGAACTGGTAAAATTAGCCTGTTTCTGCTGAGATATTGCTTGGAGAGATGCTTGCTTTGAGTTGCCATTGCCTCAGGTGTGTGGCAGGGTGGATGGAGCTGCAGGAGGAGAAAGGGCTCTGCTCCCTTCTGGCACTGAACAATTCCCCTCACCTTCACCTCCCTGTCTGTAAATGGCTGCAGGAGCGCTGATAAAAAGCCTTCTCTAAAAGATAAGAGAACATTTCTACACTCCTGAGAGTTTTACAGTGCACTTGAGTCTTTTTTTTTTTTTTTATTGGGAAAAAGTATTATTGATTAGCAATAACATGGCCACTTAGCATTTTTAAGGTAGACACATATTATGTTTTTTCATTAGTTGTGATTCTGTGGGCACCATAATAGTTCAGCTCTCATTGTTCTTGAAATACCTCTATGGGAAATGATTTTAAAGAGCTTCAGCTCTGAGTAACTTTATTTCAACACTTGAAAAACTATGTTCTTCTGTTTTGTTTTATTGACATCTGAATGCTCAAAGCATCCTGTGGAAGTTCATCATTTCTTAAAAGCAGTTTTCTCTAAAAACTGTGATCAGTTTTTGGATAAATGTAATAGCACATTTACTGAATGGCATTGTTAGACCCCACATTTTCTGAAAACTAGAAACTCTTTGGAAGAAGCAATGAGTTTTTACTGCTTCTCTCCTGCAAATGGGTGGCACAATTCATCCCAGATTGCTCCAAGTCATCCAATTTTCATTGTTACTAAAGACAAATAGTCACCAGTTCCCTTTGTGGTGTGTTGTGAGATGAGCAATCTGGGGCTGATAGTCATGCTGAGCTCATGGGGGAAAAGAGAAATATCCACTCCAGTGAAATCCTGTGTGCAGATGTTGAAATGAAAGGAGTGCTGAAAAATGCCAATTCTTTCCTTTTAGCCTACTCTTTGCATGTTCTATCAGTTCTGCTTGATTTGCTGATGAAAACAAGTTCCTGCGTGACACACTGTGGATGAGTACTTAAAAATGAATCAAAATTGGGAAGAGGGATGTTGCCTCTGAAAATCCAAGGAGAAATGAGAGCCAGCAATGCAAATCTGTCCTGTCAGAGGCCTTGGTGATGAAACAATAGTTCTTTTTAATAGATCACATTATCTTCAGCAGGGTGGTGCAACTTAGGAAGCTTTATTTTAACTGGGAATATATTAAAATTCTCAGCAATTGCTATATTAGTATGAGTTCCCAAGGGTTTTAATATTTTGGATGTCACTGCAAACTGTCGGTCACAGTTGCAGCTCTGCTACATTTGCCATAGCCCTGCCAGTGTTTTAAATTGCGAATATTTAGGTGAACTGCAGTCTGCTAAGATTGAGGTTTTTAAAGCTTTGAACTTGTAATCAATTAGACCTACAAAAGAAAAAGATTATGGAATTATTATAGAGTGAGGCTCAAAAGTGAGTTTTGTTGGGTTGTTTTTTTTGGCTCAAGCAGAGAAGGATGAACTTCAAGTTGAAAAATTCCTTTATAGAAAATGTTCAGGCCCAAACTATAATGATGGAAATGAGTGCTTTGAAGGTCAGTAAATTAGGCCTATCTTCACAAGGGAAGCTGAGATTTGATAAAAGCATTTCATCCCTAGATGACGTGATTTCAGCTGTGAGTTGTCATCAAAGGGCCTCAAAGTCATCTCTCCCTGCTCTTTTACATAATCAAAGGTGTGCAGTGGAACTTTCTCTTGTATTTTCATTTTAGGCTAGTAGTGATCACATTTCAGGCATTCAGTGCTTATTCAGAAACTGGCATTTCTGCCAAAAAGTCTCCCTGAAAGGTTTCAGTTCAAGATCTGGCTTTGCCTTGGAAAATTTCCATTCTGGTGGATTTTCTCCTGACTTGTGAGTCACAGCAGCTCTGTTGCTTCTGGATAGTGACACTACTCAGGGTTACCTGTTTTTGGGACAGTATGGGCTTCTTGAACTGCTTAGGCCTCTGCAGTTGGAGTTGAAGGACTATCATAGCTAAAAATAGGAGAATGTTGATTCCTTAAATATGAATAACAATTAGAATTCTACGAGCACTAGAATGCTCAAAGAATTAGAATTCTTTGGATTAGAGAGCAATACAAGATTAGAGCAAAGAGATTAATTAGGGAAAAAAGATAAATTAGGGAACCATACAAGAATTCAGTGAATGTTGGTATCTCAGCTGCTCACAGCTGCAGAAAGAAATGCAGTTCAGCTTTGGCCCTAATTGCTTAGAGCAGTGCAGGTTGAAAGTACTGAGGGCAAGGCAGCTCTGTGTGCATGGAAGGGAGAGAGGCCACTGAAAGATGCCTTTATTGGGAGCTTCCCAGAAGGGAAACCTGCTCCTGCTGTGTGTGTGTGTGCATGGAGCAAACCCAAAGGACAAGGAGTGGTTCAAGCAGGCCAAGAAAACAACAAAGGGAATTAGCACTGGAAGCGGGCTGGCAGAATGATGGATAGCTACTGGGTTAGTCACTACATGGAAAACTTTATTTGGCTTTCATGTAGTCTTGAGCCTCAAAGAAGAGCCACAGTGTTCCCTTGGGAGATTATTTTAAGATCCCAAAGAATGCATGTGCTGTTCCTCAGTATTGAGGAGCACCATGTGCTCATCCACCCTGGGTTCTTTAATTTAGGAGTGAAAATGCAGAGCATCCCCTGGATGCAGAGCTACTGCTGCTCTGTGGGGAGAGAAAAAGGAAAAAGTATCTCGTTTCCACAGCCACAGCAAGTTATTTTCCCTCAGGATCCATTTTGCAGAACACTGCAGCCTTTGGATCTCTCACTTATTTTATAGTCATGAGCTCTCTGCCACTAGAAAAGGGAATAGAGATCACATTTGGCATAATGCCACTTAGAGGAAATTGTTTTAGCTGCTAAATAGAAATTTCATTCAAATTAATTGTAAAACTGGCTTCAAGGTTAACTTTCAAACAGATTTCTTGAGGCTTACTTTTAAAAAGTGGGGATTTTGTGGGTTTTGTTATTTTAGGAGTAAATTGCTCCCATAATCAAACCAAAATGAGGTTTGAAGTGCAGCTGCATGTAATGTTGGCATTTGGGCATGAATATCCAGACATTTATGATGTACGAAATGCCCTTTTCTTGTGCAATACACTTTCAACAACAACAACAGCTAAATTAATTATGCCAACAATAGCTTGCTGTTAGCTTACCAAAGCCATAGATTATTGTGGAGATGATGCAAAAGTAAACATTTCCTAAGGAACATCCAGACAAGTTTTTTAATCTTCTTGCAGGAGTCAAATGAGAAGTAGAAGCAAGCATTGTGTTCCTCTGAGCCATGCCTGTTGTAAGCCTTGTTTTACCTTCAAATACACCCAATTCCCCCAAAAAGAGCGGCAAAACTCTGTCCTCACAGAGCGAAGAACTTCAGTTTTGGGAGTTTGCTTTTATGTTACAATTTGGCAAATGTGCACACTGTTTCTTCTGCAGATTCAATAAGTGAATCTAAGCCTGTGCCTGCTCCAGCAAGGGAGGTTTCCAAAATGTGTGGTGATTCTTTAAGTGGTATTTCTAATTTTCTGCTGCTGTGCATGTCAGTGGGTGAGCAGAGCAATGGTGTTCTAGGCAGGCAGTGCACTCCTCAGTGCAATGTGGGATAGAGATACATGGATGTGATGATTCCAGGACAGCTGTGCTCATTTCCAGGTGCTGAATAAACTCCCCACTCCACATTTCAGTAGGCGAGGGCTCTCTATGCAGGACAGATACCCAGTGGAGACAGACTGTTCTAATTTTTGAAATCGTGAAAGGCTTTTGACACTTGCTCTATTAATTTTCCACTAAGGACAGGGAGTCCTTAAAATAACTGTTTAGCTAACCTCTGTGTGGAAGGGCTCTGCCTGTCACTGCTAAAATTGGAAGCACTCATTGTGCTAATGGATTTTGGCTCTTCTCTGCAGCTTCACCTTTATCTCTTAAGCATAGATGTTATTGTTTGAACACTGGGGTTTTTTGGAGTAAAAAGATAAAATGTACATTTAAAATTACTCCTTCTTATCCTCTTTGCTGCCCTCTTCCCTTCCAATTTCCTCTTGGAAGCTCAGGACTGCTGAGTGACAGTGCAGTTGCTATAGTGGGGTCCTGTCAGCTGAACCACGAGCACAGGGGCTTGGCCTGGCTTTTCCAGCACACCTGTCCCTAGGCTGGGGCATATTTTAGTTTGGCTTCTCTGAGTCTTCACTCTCAGGACACAATTATTAATGTTAATTCATTACCCCAGCTCGCAGAGTCCTCTCTTGTGAATTGCAGAGGTGCATGGGCTCAAAGTTTTGTGCTGTCAGTGTTTTACCAATTATTTCCCTGTCAAGTAGTTTATCCTATTTTGGTTTTTCCATTCCACAAGTTGAAAGGCTCAGTGTGGAGGCTCAGGGCTGTTTTAGTGGTTGAAGTTAATCACTTGCTGGTTCAAGCTTTCATCCTGATACATCCAGCTTCAAAGATGTATTTACTTCTCAGCCCCAAATCCTAAAATCCCAACTGAAGTATTAGCAGCAGATTTCAAAGTAATTTCCTGACTACCTTGGAGGGGACAAAAATCAGCTGCAGCTGTATACAAGGAGGGTGAGCCGAATTTTCGAATTGTTATGCATTTGCATGCGATTCATTTTCATCTAAGATCTCCAAGATATTGAAAAGCAAGAAGATCACCCTTTAGAAATGTTTTATAAAATTGCTTGTCTTACACATGTCTTTGTGAGGGGAGAACAAGTGTTGTAGAACAATCTATGCTGTGAAAAACCTGTATGAAGCCACCCTAGCATGGACTGCTCTCAAGACAAGTTTGATAAAAACAGAGGATGAATCTTTAGTGTTTGAAGTAATGGCTATCTAAACTTTATTTTAATATCATCCATTTGGAATTGAAAAAATTCCTAACTGATGAAAAATCTGAACTGAAGTAATGCCTACAGTTCCTGGTGCATAGTCAGACTGTCTCAAATACTCTTAATGTTTTTTTTTCTCAAAGATCTCCACTTTGAATGTGTTCTCACACTAATATTAGGTCTGAAAACAAAATTACAAACTTTTTTTTCCCTCCCTTTTTAATGAGCCTTTAGTGCAAACAATACTGTAAGAAGTGTTGCTGGTTCTGTTGATGTTGAGGCTCCATTTTTTCACTCTGGAGATTTTCTTCCACACCTGGTAATGCTTAGACAATCAACACATGGCTGCTGCCTGCTGGATTTTGAAGTTTTGACGTGACTCTTCTGGGCCTATTTGTAGGAGCACTGACTAGTTTTTACACGGTGCTTGTGCGTTGCACTGTGATATATAACACATATAATAGGTGGAATATATGGGTGCAGTATGTATAATAGGTGTGATATATGGGTGCAGTGCATATCATAGGTGTATAATACATGTATGTGTAATAATGCATATAATGGATACAATATATGTGTAATAATGCATATATAATATGTATTATACTGTACATATATGTGTTATTACAACATATATCTATAATACGTATTGCACCTGGCACATCCCTAGATATTGCATCCAGGACCTTCCCAGTGTCTGTGTGGATGGTGCTGGGATGGTCCAGGAGCAGGAATTTGCACTCCTCTTCTGACACCCGTGGTGGTTTTGGCAGCACAGCTCTCACCTCGGTGTGCTCAGATCTGAGGTGACAGGACATTCAGCACTTGTTGGAGCTCATGAAGACCTTTCCCTGAGTTTCAGTTGGAGGTGAAGCTAAAACCAAATGGATGCCTGTATGTGATCTAGTGAGAGCGCCTCTGTGGTTGCAGGAGCATCAGGGCTCTAAAATGGGGCTTGCCAAGCTGGATTGCCACTGATGAAGATGTCCGATGTGAAAAGGCTGCAGTCTCTGGAAGGGGCACAGGCTCATGAGTGGCTTATGCAGGCACTGACAGGGTCCCAGACAGGATTCCCTGTGTGGGTGGAAGCAGCAGGGAGCAGTGCTGGGATAACCTGGGCCCTCTGGAGTGCCTTGGCCATCAGGGGCAGTGAGGAAGTGGAGGGTTGGGAAAGCAGCTCCCTCGAGCCAGCTGCCCCACTGGCTGCTGTGAGGTGTTTGCCATCAAATCCCGCTCTGTGGGACAGAACCAATGCGTGGAGAGCAGCTGGGCTGGGAGGGCACTGACTGCTTCAGGTGTGCAATGAGCACTCGTTCCCAGAGTGAATTAGAGTGCGTTTCAGCAATGACAGGCGCTCCCTTAGACACTATTTACACAGCCTGCAGCTTCTGTGATACTCTCCACTGTTCGCCCCTCCTTTTAATTGTGCTTTCCCAGCTCTTCTGTGATAAAAGAGCACCGAATATCCACTGTTCTTCCTGGAGCAGAAATCATTTGGAAAGGTTGCAAGCAAACTGCCTAAATGTGGGAGCAGGAGAAAAATTACTGTTGGCACTGAGTAAAGAACTGCTTGACTTTTCTTGTGCAGAATGTGTTTTGAGAAACTCTTTCTGTTAGAAAGGCAAGCAGAAATGGCCCCATTGTAGTGCTGTTCGTTCTGAAAAGCTCTGCTGTGACCCTGTTGGACCAGGACGAGCAGCTATTTGAGGGTGCCTTGCCCACACAACTGGAGCTGATGGAAAGATGACTTTCTTTAGAATAGAAATGTTCCTGCCTGCAGTTCAGATGGTTGGTGGAGTGGATGTCATGTTTTGACTGCAAGTCACAATAGGTTTCAGCTGGAAACAAACCCAGCCTCCATGGGTTTGTTGTGATAGGGAATAAATGAATAAATTTTAATTCTCCAGCTGGATGTACTAAGATGCTGCAAGTAGCAATTAAGCTACTATTTGATTCTTGAAGCTTAAAATCCCAATTAAGAGGTACATGCCCTTGCCCTCTGGGTAACTATGCCTGTCTGTACTGGGTGCTTTTTAGTTTTCTTGCTTTGAGATTATTTTCTGGCACATTTAGGAAATGTGTGTATATATAAAGTTGTCATAGAGTTATTAAATCTAAATATCAAGGTGCAGTGTGGGCTGATGGCTGGCTGGGGGACCAGGAGCTGCAGGCTCTGGGCATTCCCTGTCCCTCTGCCTCTGAGGACATCAGGGGACAGGCCATGGTCAGCTGGGAGGATCAGGGCTTGGATCAAGGGGCTCCGGAGCCAGGAATGGGCATGGCTGTGGGACACAGCTGAGACAGACCCCAGGCAGGGGATGGGGGTGACAGCCTCACTCAGCAGGGAGCTGAGGGCAGGAAGGGAGAAACCCTCCCCAAAATAACTTAGCAGAGCCCTTGAGGCAGCTCCTGGCTTTATTCAGAGCTGATCAGCCTTTGGAAGTTCAGGGAGATGCTCTAGGTCCTGCCATCCAGGACCTGTGTAAATAGGCAGAAAATGAAAAGCAAGAAGATCCCTGGGATTCCATTGAGTTGGCTCCTTGCACCTTGTGCAGAGCAGTCATTAATCCATTTAGTGCAGGGCTGCAGAACTTTGCTTTGCTGCTATTTACTGTACACAAATCATTGCTGTAGCTGCACTAATGAGCTGCTTGGTTCATTAGTGCAGCTAAATGCATTAATTAGCTGCCCAGTCGATGGCAGCAGCTCACACGGCCCGGGTTGGCTTCCAGGATGGCAATCCTGTTCCTTCAGGGATTGTCACAGGGTCAGAGTGGCAGTGACTGCTGGCTGGCAGCAGGGGCTGTGGGCAGGGTGAGAGGATGAGGATGGGCTGGGGTTAGCACAGCTGGCTGCTGGTACAGGTGTGGGAAGGGCTGGATGCTCACTGCCCTGGGACTGAGCTGGAGCCTGGCTGCCTGCTATCCACACTTCCCACCACATTAAGGCTATTGTGTGTTTGCAGACCACACGGTGGTTTGACAAGGGTGTTCTCAGGCAGTGCATCTCAAAGTACACAGCTTTGTAAATAAGAGTGCCATATGGTTTGTCAGTGAGGGCTCTGCTGCCTCTCACGCACGCTGAGTCAGAAGGATATTGCATGCAGCCCTTGGCAGTGGCAGGAGAAGCATCTGCTTTGTGACATGAGGGCGAGTGAAATGGGAGTAAATCACTTGGGTTTGTGTTACTGCAGTGCCCATGGGCCCTGTTTGTGCACTGGAGCTGCACTCTGCCAGGCACTGCACAAACACAACAGAGCCCCAGATCCAAGTGCTCAAAAACCTCTCTGTGCTGGATTGGAAAATGTAATGTGAAAAGTCTGTGTGTGAGGAAGAGCCTCTTGCATTACTGCATAGAGATCAGCTCAGAGTGCTATAAAACATTCAAATTGGCTGCAAACCTGGCCTACCTCAAGTGAAATCAAAGCTATCATAGCAAGGTTGATCTTGTTAAAATCAGTGCTTTATTCTACTGTCCAACCTCTATGTTGCAGTCAGCAGGTCTGCAAAAAATATTTAGGGAATCAGCCTTTCCTTAGTAAGCCTTAAGAAAGCAGCACGGTTGTTTTAGATGTTATTTATTAAATTTGGCTTAATTAAAAACTGGTTTAGCTGAGTTTGGAGCCTGAAACAATTCCCATTAATTCCTTTGAGAATATTTTATTCCATTTTATTAGCAATTAAATCTAGCCCTTAACCCTTTGGAGACTGCCAACAAATTGCATATTTGGGGAAAGCAGTTTAGTCAGCTTAGTATTCATTGGTCACCTGTCTGGAGACTGCAAATGTTCCAAGGATTAAATTGATACTTTTTTTTTTTTTGCCACTGGGCAAAATTGTCTGCCAAGTTTTCACCAGATGCCTGTTAAGCTGGGATTTACAAACAGTTCTGAAGCAGGGATCAGGGCAATCTGAGTGACTCAACCGCTCCTCTTAGCTCCCATTTGAGCTGAGATGCAAGCTGTAAGCAAATTAAAGCGTGATTTGATAGCATTCCCTGCAAACAGCGAGCTTCAAAGCCATTGTCACAGCTGACAAGAGGCACATCTCCGAGGAGCTGTGTGGCTGGCGTTACCTGACTGCTTTGGGAGTGCTCAGAAGGCAAGGAGCAAACAGCCGTGAGGGATTAATTGTGGCAGTGCCTTGCCAGCAGCAGGTGGCCGAGGTGCTGCTCCTGCCTTGGAGGGGGTTCTGGGCTCTTGGGGTGACACCTGGGGTGAACATTCCCCTCTGAGCACAGCAGGCAGCCGGGAGAGGTGTTTGCTTTGCCAACAGCTCAGACTCGGGACGCCCTGCAGGGAGATCCAGTCCAGCTGAAGTTTAGAAAGAGGAAAAAGTCTGAGGAAGATAAGGCTAAATAATTCCTGCTCTTAAGGTTGGCCACTCTGAGGCTCATCTCAACTACAGATACAAATTGAGGGGAGCAGGGGAATTTAGGAGGTGCTGAGGTTCCTTTCCAGCCCATATCTCCTGACAGGACAGCAAAGGGCAGGGGTGTGGAAGGTAAGGATGGGAGGAGGATTCCTGTGTGCTGTTCTTCCTTTCCAGCACCCAGAATGCCCGATTCATGGGATGTCTTTGCCACTGCACCTTAACAAGAGCCTTCTGAGGCTCTGTGCTGTTTTTCACTAGTGGTGAATGAGGGTCCTAGAGAACTCATGGAAGTAGTCCAGAGCTGGAGCAAAGTCAAGAAAATCTACCCCCAACATTTCCTGCCAGTGACAGCTGCCCAAGAAGAGGAAATTTAAGTTGGTAGAGGAAATATTGCTCATGTGTGGCTCCTCAAATGTTTATGGTCTCGATTTAGAAACAGAGTCCCTCGCAGCAGCCAGAGCCCTTATTGTCTGCAGTCATAAACACGAGTTACTGTGCATGATTGAGGCACCAGATTTTCTTGTGTTATCATGCAAGTGAAATACAAGCAGGGCTTCCAAGGCTATGCTGCCTTTCTTCCAGGGTTGTTATTTTTTTATTGGCCTTGATAGTGCAGGGAGCTTACTGCTGCAGACTTCTTCCCACAAACATTTGTGTTCCTGTTGCAAATTCATCCTGCTGTGTTTTGTCTTGTTTGCTGCTCTTCCCCTGAGTTGTCTGAAATTTAAATATTAATAGCAGCTTCCTTCAGAGCTGTCTCTCCGTGTGACCACTGTGGAGATGTTAATTCTTGACAAATAACAAGATACAACAATAGCTGTATCAGAAAGGAAATCCTTTTGATAAGAGCTGGAGGTGTGAGTGGTAACCAGCAAATTGAGACTGTGAGAGTGTGTCTAACTCAGTCTGGCCCTTTATTTAATCCTGGGCAATTTCATTCCCTTCATCCTTTCTTTTTGCTCCTTGCAAGTGTGGGGATAATGCCCAATCATGTGGTAACTTGTTAACTCCTATAAGGTTCCCAAGCTGTGTTGTTATATAGTGTTGAAGGAGAACTTCTATAATCAGAACAGCATTATTACTCCTGTTATTCACTCTTTTTGCACTTTGTCTAAGCTGAATGAAAGCCAATTTAGTTTTGCTGCATGTGAGCCTTTCACAATTCATATTCATTTATAATGCATAATTCACATATTAAAGAAATAATTTTTATTACCGTGCTAAGTGCAAGCAAAGATAGGGGAGAACAAAGATACATATTTTACAATCTATTAATTCTGGGCCATTTTAGAGAGAGCAAAATACTGAGTGGATCACTTAGGCTAATATCTGTTCTCCAGGCTGCTCAGGGCCATATATAATGGAAGCTGGACCTTTCTGTGTATGAGATGCATTATGCATAGTTCTTGGACAAGTTGTAATCAAGTCTAGGAATTATGCCAATTCACTATTGGAGAAACTTATGGCATTTAGCACTTACATAGCATTTTTACATTGTTCAAGGGGAATTATAACTAACTAACCCTTGTATGTCTGCAGAGTACAATTGTCACAGGTGCAAAATATAGTTACAAGCAGCCTTTTTTTTTTTAATTAATACCAAAATCAGAATTAAACCTCAAGCTGTTTACCTTTTGTAATGTGATCCATTTTATAGGCTTTCCTTTATCTCCAAAAAGGAGTTCCTGAAACAAGGAATGTAAGTTAGTTAAATCCAAGAATATTCTGCCTCATTGGAGGGTTTGACTCCCTGGATGTTGATATGGTGCTAGAGGTGAGCAAGTAAACTTGAAATGGATGCATCCTGCCATTGGGTCTTCCACTGAGAACACCCTGCTTGGCAAGGACCCACAGCTGCCAGGAGAGTGGGGTTTGGTTTTTAATAGATTTACCCCTTTTTGATTGACCTGTGGACTCCAAACATGTGAAACCATGAACTGCCGGTGATAGTGGAAAGTTGGAGGCTGCACAATGGAACAGAAAGGAGAGATGAGAGAGGTATAGAAAGTTCCTTGGCTAAAAATGTTGTTGTTATGAGTCATTATTGCCTGGGCTTGCCAAAAATCTTCCAACAGTTTTCTGTTTGCTAATTACCTATGACTCTTGGAATGCAACTCTTATAAAGCCAGTTTTTCTTCTCTTTCCTGGGAAAATAACAATTACGGATTTACTGAACAAGCTTGTAGTGCTGTACTACCAAAGGGAGAAAGAACAGCTTTAGATGAGGATCCTTGGTGCTCTGTTTTTCTGGTGCTCAGCACCAGCAGCCCTGGCTGTGCAAAGGAGTGCACAGAGTGGCTGGGAACCCTCTGGAGCTTCTTGCTTAGCTCATTTCTCCAAAATGCCCTGCTGTGGGCTCAGGACTGGCATGGGTGTGAAAGGCTGGCTTTTCCTCTTTGTGCGATTTCACCTTTTGATTGCACTTGCCAGTGGGATTATATTCTTTGTCACTTTCTGTTTCTACTTGTTTGTAAATGCTGGTAAATGTTGTATCATTTGTGACTGCTCTGATTCTTTTCATCTGTAAAATTGTGTGAGGAAAGAGCTTTTTGAGAAGTCTCTCACAGTCTGTGCTTTGCTTTTAAGTCAATGTATCTCTGGAAAATTGGGGCAGCACAAACCAACTGTTGGGATCTATTTCAGTGTTTTATTGAGCCAGTCACTGCTTTGCTCTGGGAGGACACTGGGTGAATGGCTTTTCTTCATTAAATGCTATTTGTTCTAGTCACCATGGCTATTCCTGTTCCCATTCAAGTCTGATTCCTGTTTTCTGACAGATCAGGTTTTAGAGTAAATGGTATGGGCAGAATAGGGCAGCTGTGATGGCAGCTAAAAGGCTCAGGTTCTGATGTGCATTTGAGGTCACTCCAACCTGAGGTGCTGGTTTCCAGCTGGAACAATGGGAGAATGGCAGGATAATGTTACTGTGAAGGCATCATTCATCTGGCTGTCTTTCAGCTCCCCACACTATTAGGCCTATTAAGAATCTGCAACACTCTGCAGAGGCATTAAAAACTGTTGATGAGAGAAGTTCCTATTAAAGTCCATTAGCATAAATGAGTGGTCAGAGTAGCTGGGCCTGACATATTTCATATTTTGCTACAAGGGTAAATCTGAATTTCTGAAGAGCTTTCAGGCTCAATCCTATTCAAGATGATCTCACATGGCACTTAGCATTGCCACTGCTTTTCAGGCGCTTGTGTGAGGAGCAAGCACTCTGAGAACAAGGCAAGCATTCACTTCAATAGATAAAAGGGAGCTGGGAGCAGGGCAAAGACCTGAAGCATGGCTGCAAGGGAAGACAGATTTCCTGGATGAGCAGCTTTGCATGCAAAAAGGACCACAAAATGGTCACTAGATATTCTACAGGAAGGAAAGAGCTAGTAATAGATCCTTGGATATTGAAACACCACATGGATGCAGGAAACACCAGAACTTTGTGGTTTAATAAACCTGATATTAGGCATGGTGATGTCCATGCAGTCCAAAGCAGGCTGAGCTGTACAGGTCACTGGGAAAAATCTGCAGTTTTAAAAAGAAAATACAAATTAGAATAGGCAATCATAATACCCTGCAATCTAACTCACCTCAATCAATTCAGGATTGTTGATAAACGTCAGTGTCCACAGAAAGTTCCAGGAATGAGGTGTTCTGGCTCAGCCTGCCCGTGGCAAAGAGCCTGGATGCTCCACAGCCAAGGTAGGAGCATCATCAGCACCATGGGTGTGTGGCTGGGCTCCCCAAAAGGGCTCAGAGCACATTGGTCCCAAACTGCTCCTCTGGAGTGAGGCAGCCTGCAGTCAGAACGACCAGGAGACTTCTGAAATAGAAGCAGTGTTTAAAAAAAGGCATAAAAAACTTGCAGCAGTGCAGAAGGGACCAGAACTGGATCTGGCACTGCCAGCAGCTTTCCTGAGGGATCAAGGCCTTCCCCCCTGTCCCTGGCTGAGCATCCTGTGTGGTGGGCACCAGGACCAGCTTCCAGCGAGGCAGGGCACGCTCAGGTCGGGGCTGGCCAGCAGGGATCCCCTGAGGGGTGTTTGCATGCTGGGATGTGTTCAATCCTGCGCGCTGATGTTCTGGGGCACCACCAGTGAGAACACAGCCAGCGGAATCTGGAAATCAGCAGAAGGGTTCTAGAACCCAGTGTTTTAAAGCAATTTTAGGTTCAATTATAGCTGCTTGCTCTCATCTTTGAGGTGGGTAGGATGGTAGATCAGCTGTTGAGTAGTTTATTTAGCTCAGTTTCAAAGAGAAGCTCAGCATGCAAAGCACAGCTAAATTTCTCCATGCAGTTAAATACCTGCCTGTGTTTCCCTTTGGATATTTTGACACTGAGTGTTTGTGACTACACGGACCCTCCTAGGGGATCCTGAACTGAGTGTCAGAGGTCTTGGGAAAGTCTTGGTCAAATCACAAGCACAGGGCACGTGCTGATGTAGATCAGTGCAAACTTAATCCCACTTAGCTACACACAGGCAGATTGCTACTTTGAGCAGTTTTACAGTGACTGTAGCAGGCTTTGTGCTTATTTAAACCATGCCAGGTGAACAAATTCTAGAGGAAAATTTTCTTCAAACAGCATCTAAATGGATTAGGAAATCAAATTTCTACTTTTTGTGTTTTAAGTTCTGAAGTATCTAACATAAAATACATTCAGCATTTTAACCGAGTATTTAAACTGTTTATACTCTAAGCAAACATTAAATGTTTACTTGTAATTATGTATTGAAATTATTTGCTTGAGGAGGAGAGGTTAAATCAGTGGTATATTATAATGCATTGCTTATTCATGTAAGCATAAACATGTAAAGTAGGGAATAAAACTGTAACCTTGATAGCTGACAGTGGGACAGGAATATCTGTAATCAGGCTCACATTTCTTTGCCAGTTGGTCATATTGTTCTGATAAATGACATTAAACAGGAGTGATATCTTCTGTGGGTTAGCCACTGACTGGTGTCTCAGCATTCCATGTGAGCATGGATCCTTGAGAGACACATCCTGCGTTTTTGAAGGGATGTCACAAAGATGACAACAACATTATCAGTTAGTAAATGTTGCTCTAAACTAGGATGTTCATCAATACAATTCTTTCCTCTCTGTTAACTTGAGTTCATAGATTTAGGTTATCACAGAAATTGTCCCTTCAATGATTACGTACCTTCCAGTGTGCGTTCCAAAGGTAATAAATGAGCAAAAGATGGGCTAGCACTTGCCTTTTCCTCATCCTCTGTTACTGTTTCCCCTTGCATCCAATGAAGGATGGAGAGTCTCCTTTAGTGCTGCTTTGTAGCAGTTCCTGTGACTTGGTTGGATCTTGGTTTACTCCTAAGTGGCAAATCAATGGTGAAAGGTCTAATATATTACAGGAGCAATATTTGTGGGAAATGCTCATCCTCTCACCTCTTGCTTTCCTCTCCATGAAAGACTGAAGGTTGCCATTGCAGGCATTTCCTAGACATGCTTTACCACAGATCTTTGCTCTCACCATCTCACAGTCCTGTGGCACTTACTGTCCTGAAGGAGTCCCTTTTGCACAAGTTCTGTCTCTGCAAACACCATTTTTTGGACTTGACAAAACACAAGTGTCAGGGATTTGTCATGTGAGGCCTCCTGGGGTACAGACTGATTCAATAGTTGGGAAATGTGTTCTGTTAATGGAAACAAGCTCTGCTTGTCCATCTTTTCTTTCTCACTTCATGCTTCTATGCAAGGCCTGTCTGCTGTAAATGCCTGTTGACTGACAAGCTATCCACATTTACATCACCTTCTGACTTTATTGGCCTTAAGGAAGCTTTCAGGTGGAAGTGATTTATGAAAAGCACCAGGGCTGAACCTGGAGTAAAGCAAATCTGTTGTAAATCCAACCTAAAAATAATATATGTTAGAATTACCCTACAAAGACTTTGATTTGATAATAATTTGACTGAAATGCACATGCCATTGCTAGAACCTTATTTCTGAAATACCCTGGTAATATTTTCTTTGATATTTTAGGAGTGTACTGTAATTAGTAAGGATCTTTTTCCTTTAGTCTGATCTATTGTGCTTGGACCAGTTATATTTGTAATACAATACTTGATGAATATTCATATGTGACTCCTCATAAAGTTCTCTTAAAATCGATACTAAAAGGCTGGAATTGTTTGAGAGGTGGCAATTACCGACTGCAAGGAAATTATTCTCCACTGAACACTTGCAACAAGAATCACTGCCAAAATGCTGCTGATGGAGAGAGTATTAAATAGTGAGTGTAAATCACAGAGCTATTACAGTGGTTTACATGAAATAGTTCACTAATGGATCACAAACCGTGGCAGTTACATTTATAACAAGCAGATTCCTGAACTTAGACCAATAATAGGGTGTTTTATTGCATCAGGGCTTGGAGATCACTATATTCCTTTATTACTGGGCTATTGAACAGTTACTAGTGAGCCTGTGAATTGTCTTCACTGGGTGAGTCCTCCCCTGCCTTGGACAGTGTATTTGGCTGTGCTGTGGGATGAGGCACATCTCTGACACGGAGCTCTGGGGGTTTGATGCAGCAGTGCCAGCTGGATGTGCTTTTAGGAGTGCACCAGAGCTATTTGGGCACAGCCAGCCACAATGGTTTAGGGGGCCTGTGGGGCAGAGCTTCCAAATGCAGCCTCTCCTTTACCTGTGGGCATCCAAGCACTTTGTGTGCTGTGCTGGGTTAAACTGGTACAGAACAACATAAAGTTTTCTCTTGCTCACTGATGTGGGGATGGGCAGATGGACGTGTGCAGATCCGACAGTTTCCTTTAGAGCTTCTGGCAGCATTCCACATGCACTTTGGTGCCTTCTCTTTGTTCCATGTGGGATTTGGCCGTTTCAGAATGGTTGGCTTTTAAATTACAAATGGAGGGGCAATTTGAGTGTATTTTACAGACCCACAAAGCTGCTTACCTGAAATATGAAACAAATTTGTGTGATCCGGGTAAAGGAAGCAGAGCTAATCGAGAATGAGCAGTAATGCAATGGGAAATGAAATTGTTATCTTGCATTTGTGATCTCAGTGTGTCTGGGGAAATTCATTTCTATGCCATGGCACAGACAAAGCACCCCTGGTTTGCCCCTGAGTCAAACCTTGTTAGCCCTTGAGAGCCTTCACGGGGTAAATCCTGCAGCAGAGCAAACCCAGAGAGCAGCATGGTCTCTATGCATATAGCACACTCCTTCCTGAAAGTCTGCCTGCAGGAAAGGCACAGAAATGTCTGTGTTTATTGCCAACAACTAAACACCTAAAATCAGGGAATGAGAAGGAAAACACGTCTGAAGGTGTAAGGACAGCAGCTCCATTATTGCCACAATATCTTCACCTGATACAGTTCCCTTTGATAATGTCATTATTTTTCATGCACAGCTGACCTCGCATCATTTGGCATTAGGGGACACATAATAGCCCTTTAAATATTAAACAGTGTTTTCATATATTGGAACCTGTTGGTGATATTATATATTATGCATAAGCAACCTTTCCTTTTTCATTTTCCGCCCATGAAGATGTGTTGTACATTTCCCCCTCTCGAATTTGAGATGACAGGTTTTTTTCTGAGTAGCTGTAGATATAAAATACCTAGCAGCAAGATGGCTTTTAACTCATTTTTATAGCACTGCAAGGCAGTATCTTCCTAATAGCCTTTTCTCAGACACAGAAATGCTGCCATTAGAGGAGAGCTGTGGCTGTCTCTCTCTCAGAAAGGATGCTGTCTTTCACTGGGGTTAAGACTCTACATTCCAGCTTTATATATTCAAGCAAAAATGAAGTCCTGACTGTTTTCTAAGCTATGAGATGTTTTAAAGGAAAAAGTTATGCAGAAAAGCCTCTTGAAGAGAAGCTGGAGGCAGATAAACTTAGAAGCAGTGCAGGCCAAATTCGAATAACTATTCCATGTGGTAGGTGCTACCCAAGCATGGATCCTCCACTTTTGCCAGAATGTCAAGTAACTCCAAATAGATCTCCCTGTTATCCACACAAGCAGCCTCTCACTCAGACTTTAACTTGGTTGGTGAGACAAGAATACCTTTATTTGGGAATACACAACTCTGCCCATGCAGCAGCTGTGCATTGCTGAGATGGAAAGATGACCTCCTGGTGGCTTGAGAGGAGCCTGGGAAGGTGCAGGGCACAGGGAAGGCCATGGCCAAGGGTCCATCGCTGCTTCCTGACAAGCAGGAGGGAGGAGGAGATGGACTGATGGGTCTGGTTTCATTTGGGAAATGCTGGCTGGTGCTTTGCTGCACCAACAGCCTCTCAGCTGTGATTTACCCACTGGTGTGTGCTGCAGGCTGGCTGGCTGGGGCTTAAATGGCAGAAATGAGCTTTTAAGAGGTTGGCAAAAGCAGCTGTAATTGGGCTGGAGGATTTAAGTGTTGCAGTGAGGGAAATGAGTGTTCCTTCTGTTGGAATGGGATAATGTTGCAAATAGCTTGATTTGGAAGAGGAAGAAAAAGCTCAGTGAGATGTCTAGGAGGAATACTTGTATGCTGTGCTGCAAGCAACATTCCTAGTTAAATATAACTAGGAATATGTACATGCATAGATTACATGTATGTAACACTTATTCATATGAAGGGGAAAAAACCTACCAGTTCCTTTTCTCCTACCTCAAAAAATTCCATACCCAATGTTCTTGTGAAATACCTAGCAATAGAGTATGCTGAGAAAATACTATCCCAAAAGGTTAATTCTTGCAAAAGATGTGTGCCTGAGAACAGCAGATTAAAAAAAAAAAAAGTTCAGCCACCAGCAGTATCTAGTTTTATTTGAAATGCCTTTTTTTTTTTTTTATGGAGGAATAAACTGTATTTGTCAGATAGTTGCACTTTTAGCTTTGGTGGAACAAGATGGCCTTAAAGTTCCCTTCCAAGCCATTTTATGACTCAAACACACAAAAGTAACTGAGTGTACAGATCCACTGCCTTGCCAAGAACAAGCCACAGATGACACTGGAAATCTGCTGCCCAGGCCCCTCAGTGCCTGCAAAGCAGTGTTTGCTAAAGCTCCCCAAATTCAGTGCCCACCCTCCCAGAGACACCGAATCTGATCAGGAGATGTGAGTCAGAAGTGGCTCAGGCTGGTGCAGTAGTGGAGAACAGTGATCTGCCCACCACGTGAGAATTTTAAATCTCTTCAGCTGAAGTCTGTGGAGATCCACTATATTGCAAAACCTAATTGCAGTTCAGGAAGGGAATGGAGAAGGTTGGCGCCCCAGTGGCAGATTGGAAGTTGGCCATTTCCTGCTGGTGAGTGATGGGATGTCAGAGCACTGCTGGATTGTCCTCTTGGGGCTCTGAGCCATTTCTGTGGTCTTCGATCTTTGCAGTTTGGTTTGACCTTGCTAGGTGGCTCCAAATGTTCTCCATGCTCCCACCATAACTGGAATTATTCCCCTCTGTTAACAATCTGGTATTGAAACACTTCTAGCCAAAAATGGAGTGATCTGGGGCATGGCTGAGGTGTACGTGGGCTTCCCCAGTGGAGGAAGGTGATGAAAAATCAAACAGGGGGGTCTTGGGTGCAGAGGCCTCACCCACAGAGGAGACAAGGCCACAGATCTGATCCTGAGGGCATGGAATCTGGGGATTGAGTTCCTCACCTTCACACTTTGTTATGTAAATGAAGGGCCTGAGTCTTTCCACAAAAATATTAGAGGGAAACAGTTTTCCACCAGGGAAGCAAACTGGTCCCAAACCAATGCCTGTGTCTCCACTGCCAAAACTTGGGGTGTTTTTATATTTTTCTACAATGAAGCTGGCATTTTTAGCAATATTCCATGGCACAATTAGATGTTCATTGCAGCTTGCAAGTCCCTTATCAGGCAATAGCCGTGTCCATTTTTAGGTGGGTGAGAGGGAGGTGTTCAGGGATGGGCAGTGGCCGGGGAAGGCAAGGAGCTCTGGCTGTGGAGTGGCTGTTGCACAGGCTGGGAGCCTGCCTGTGTGAGAATACAGTCATATGGCAGCATTTTCCATCTCCTGAACAAATGGATTCCAGTCATGAATTTGCATGTGAAAGGGCCCACGTTCACGGTCTTTTGAGCTCCTATGTGCCATTTCTGTCTGTGAAAATCATCTTTCCTGAACTGATCCTGAAAGGAAATCAGCACCTACAGCTCAATGGAAATCAGTGAAGTGCCAAGGGGGATCAGTGCTGTGTGTGATCAGGCACTTGGATTTTTGAAGCAGGACTGTGCTGCTCTGGCATCGTAGAGACGAGCTCACGTTATTGAATTTGTGGTGACTTTGTCTGAAATGCCAAGCTGAAGTCACATTGCTGTTTGCCTTCTATTTTAGGTGTATTTCTGCACTAGTCTGCAAGGCAGCTGTGCTTTAATTTAAATCCTTCTTCAATAATAGCTCCTATTGTGCCAGCTTTGAGATGGCATCAACGGCTACGATTTATTGACAGACTTGGTACCAGTATTTATTAAACACTACTCTTGGATTGCTA
>NW_005054341.1:1275666-1282920 GCF_000277835.1 Geospiza fortis | reverse complement strand
CTGTTGATTTTTGCTATTTTCTCATATCTAAAACATCTGGGATTTTTTTTGGTTTGTTTTATCAGTGTTGTAAGGCATGAAGGAGAACAGAGAAACACTACTTGATTAGGTTTCTTGGAAATCTGGACTTGGGTCTCAGCTTATCTAAGACTTGTTATAAGATCATGGTCTCTCGGGGCACTGATAATCCTTGCTCTGAGCATGCTTCCTTTGTGTCACTGAGACTGTAACAAACACTGCAAACTGCTGAAAATGTGTGTGTGCAGAAGGAGGCTGCACTCCTGCTTGAATCCCTGGTGTATTACAAGTGTAGAAATCCCTTAATGTGTTCTTGGTACTGTAAAAGCAAATAACTTTTATTATTCTGCCTTTTCTGAAATAAATAAAAATATACTTTCTTTAATTGGCATCTACATTCAGATGGATTTTATAAGCAGACAGCCTGCAGGTAGCTGATCTGAGATTTCACTGTGGCAACACTGGTGGGGAAATGTTCATTCGAATGAGCACCTGTGCCAAGCATTCCTTGTGACTGCTGCAAATCTCATTGTGTAGAGAAGTCAAGAGGTGTTTTTTATTATAGCCTGTGATGTTCACTCAGCTTTGTTTTGCTCCAAGTTCTTTAGCTGCTGGCTGCTCTGAAACCTAAGGTTTCCTTACAATAATTGCTTTTCCTTATTTGAAATTATATGTCGTGACCTTTTATGTGTTTACAAGACTACTGGGAAAATGAATGTTGAAACTTAAATTCATCATGAGCCGTTTCGTCAAAACCGTTGCATAATCTCAGCAAAAAGATAATTGCAAGATCATTTATTTGCTTTCAGAGTGCCTTTCTGAACGGGCACCAAAGCTCATGGAATGACTTCAACCAAAGTATGACTGGGGCCTTTCAGTTTAACCTATTGGTCTTTTCCTTCTCACTTTTCCTGGAACAAGAGGACTTTTGGGTATTGTGGAGCTGAATGTCTGATACAAGATGTGAGTAAGGCAACCAGCACTTTGCAGTGATCTTGCAGTGCTGTGGAATAGAGACAGTGGCTGTTTCTCCCTCTCCTCCTCCTGGCTGTGTTTTGCTGAGAAACATCAAGATGTGGCCTTATAAAAGGCATTTTTTCTCCCCTGTTGAACTCCTCCCTTTCCCTGGCAGTGTCTCCATGTCTCCTGGTTGGTAAATGATGTTTCTGATTGCTCAGCAGGCATCCTGTTAGAGCAGATTGCTTAACAGTGAGTGCTTTTCCTCGCCACACAGGGACAGGACCAGCAGCAGAGCCATTCCTGAGCCTGCATCCCAGGCTTTGTAGCGCTCACCTAAAATCCTAGAAAACGCTTCATTCCTGGTGAAGGGTGCTCTGTTTTTCATCAAGAAAACGCACTGCATGTTGGAAAATGCTCATTTTGGATATTAATAAGAGCATCAGAGTTTGGCTGGGCCCTAATAGCTTTTGGCTTATTATTCAGCTTTGTGATGATGGAGGACACTGCTGTGCTTAGGCACTGGGAGCTGGGCTGGGACAGCTCACAGGTTGTAGGAGGCCGAGTCCTTTCTTCCATTCCATGTGGTGTCAGTGACCTGAGCTTTATTCAGCTTAGCAATATTAAAAACTCTTCAGCTTCTCTGAAAAATAACCGGGAATTTAGTTTTGGGTTTGGTTTTTTTTTTTTGCCATTAAGAGTTTCAACTGACTACAGGAGATGTGGCTTGAAGACCTGCATCACAAGAAAATTGTTCCAAGTTTTAGAAGCACAGCTGAAAGCAAGTGTTTGCAGCTACGTAAATGGTGTCCTATTGCTTTCTGACTAATGTTTTGTCAGTTGTGGAATTTCACCCTTCACAACTGCAGGTTCTGTAAAATAGCCAGAATTGTAATGAAAGTCTGATTCATGAGAGGCTATTATAAGAATATTTCTGAAATGAGCTTAGAGAAAAGTGTCAGTGGGAAAGGCATAAAGTTTCAAGTGGCCTCCTTCAAGAGAAGGTATGCCATCAAAATCTTTTTGTATTAATTTAGGATTATCATGAGATAAAATGGCAATTGGAATGTGTAAAAATTGAAAATATATCAAGTTTCCCATGCAAAAAAAGAAACACAAATTTTCTCCCTAAATTTTTAGCATCTGAATGAATTGCAAACACTTTTTCTCTAAATGCTTAATGGAAATGAAATATTCTTGCTGGTGTACAGACCCTTAATTTTTAGGGTACTCAAACCAAGCCCTGGTGATCTCCAGAGTCCAGGGTATGTGTGTGCTGGCCTCTTTGCCTTTAGGAATGAAATGGGCAAAAACCATCTAGAAGGACCTGAAAGATGAATTCATTTGAGTTTAAGGAAAGAGAATTGGGCCAGATCTACAGCACTTTTTCAGACTCATAATCTCCCATCTTTCTAAAGACAATCCACCCTGCCACCAGCTTTAATATATATATTTTTTAACTGTACCAAACTTGTAAGCTAGGCTGAAATGAATTAGCTGCCACGGGACATGACTCCACCATGGTAATGGGAAATAGAGCTGGGAGAAGTTAGTTAAATATTGCTCTGTCACAGCAATACATGCAAAAGTTTTGTGGGAATTAGAGCTGGGAGTCCAGAGCCAGTGTGTGCTGATTCGTTGTGTGCATGCTGGGCACACACGTAATTTAGAAGCATCTTTGTGCCTCTGAAGGATACCATGAGATTTCTGTAATTTTCAGACCCTGCAAGAAAAGCACAAACCAGCATTCTTCTCCTTGCACGGAGCACAGAGGTGCCATTCATGCAGCAGCCACCTCATTCAGAGCACAGTTCCTGCTCTACAAAAGGGCTGGCGATTTTCAAGGCAATTGCTGCCTTGCAGCCCATTGGATATTTTTGTCTTTCAGTTCATCCAGGCTCAGCTTGGATATAAATTAAAGCAGGTGAGAGAGCCTGCTTGCTTTTGGGAGGGCTCTAATCTGTGCAGCTGGGACAGAAGTTAAGAGCTGGAAGAGAACAGAAAAAGACAAAGGTGCTTATATTACTGGGATAAACAAATGCACAGCTTTGGAGTCAGGGGCAGTTTGCCCCTCGTGTGATTTAACAAACCTGGTAGGCCGTGAAATCTTTCATAATTAATGTCAGCACTCTTAAATGTGCTGTATGTTTTATGGACTGGTTTTAACAATCTGTAAAAAAAAAAAAAATCATGCTGTAAATTGAACAGGGAAGCAAGAACAGATCCCAGTACCTAAAAGGTGAATTAACACTTCCTAGGGAAGGCATTAGCTGACTTTTTAACTTGTCATTTTAACTGTTGAAAATGGCAGTAATTTTGGGGTCTTCTGGAAGTAGTTTGGGGTTTTTTAGCAGAGGTTAAGTGGGCAGGGAGTGTCAGGGCTCGCTGGGGGACATGGAGAGGGGCCCTTGGGCTGGAGCAGCATCAGGGAAAGGTCTCTCAAACCAGGGCCCATCCCAGTGAGAGAGCAGGGTAAGAGGTCTCGTGGGTGAGGAACTCTGCCAGCAGCACCTGCTGTCCAAACCATCCAGGGCTCATTCTTTTTCCCTCAGGGTGTTTTCTGCGGGCTTGTGGACTGTTTCTGGTGATGTGGAGTTCCACAGGTGCCAGCTGTGCCTCAGGTCAAAATCCATCCAAAATAAAACCTGGTTCCAGTCAGTGTAGCAGTGACCCAGCCACTTCCTTTACACAAAGACACTGTTTGTCATAATTTCCATCACACTGCATTAATCTTTATTCTCCCAGTATTATACCAACATTTGTGAGGGGAAAATGAAGATGATTTCAACAGGAAATGGACTCTTGTACAAGATTCCCCTCCCCTTCCAGTTTCTGTGTAGCAGCTGCTGTTGCCAGGCTGCCTTTGTTGCTATGGTGGTGGTTTGTGCGCCACAATTTTATATTCACTCTTCAGGAGTTGCCTGATTGAGTGGCTGTGCCACTTCAAAGTTCTCTCCTGAAGATGAGGTCTGTGTCTGGCTGCTGGTCTGTGTGTGGCACCTGGTGAAGGGAGCAGATTAAACATCAGCACATTCCTGTGGCCCTCAGCTTGCAGGAGAATGGGCAGATTGGCTCTCTCAGTCAGTGAGCGACTTGGGCATTTCTCAGCACACAGGGCAGCTTCAGCACACCTCGTGGCACTCCTTGGTCAGGTGGGAGCTCTGCTGTCTGCATGATGTGAAGTAGCTTCTTACCAGAAGGACTGAGCTTTCTTCAGAGAGGTTTCTCTATTGCTTTTCCAGAGTTGTTCCACGGAACTTAATGATCCTGCTCTCGCTGATAATTGGAGTATAATTTGACCCAATTTTAAATGCAGTTAGGATGATAAACTCAGCTTCACCAGAAGTATAGCTTTAATCCCAAATCCTGCAACCACTTAGGTTTAACTCAGAATGCTCAGTGCACCACTGCAGGAAAGCATTTGCAAGGCTGAGGCCTCTGCTTCTCTTCAGAATCCAGAAAAACACCAATGAACTCAGGATAGCCAGTGAAATAGAGATTTAATATATATTTCTCTGAACCCAAATTTAAAACAGTAAATTTAGGTTTTAGTGCATTTCTCACATCACTTCACAGAGTCTTTCTGTGTAGCTTTTGCCATGTCTTCATTAGACCTGCCCTTGGTCAAAGCCATCTGTTATTTAAATCAATTATTGCTCCTTTCCTGATTTGTTTACACACACATCCAGATGTGTATCTAAAACATTGTGTAGTCAGTTATGCCCCTGGAAATGAAATATTGGTACCTAAGTCCCTTGCATAAAAAATAATGCTTTGTGGGTATATTGCATTCCAATAACTTGTATTATCCATGCAAGGCAATCCCTTGACTGTCTAGGCTGGGATTTCTGAACCTAGACAAATGAAAAATATCCTGAAATAGTTTTTGCAGCAACATGAGAGCAGTATCCCATCTGATCTGTATGATTTGGAATAACCACTTGAAAAAGTCTATTGCTGAGTGGGGTTTTTTTTAACACCACATCTTTCCTTCACTCTTGGAACTGGAAGGGGCTGAGTGAAGAAGAACTAGAAGAGAAGCATTTAGATGTTTAACTGGGGCTGTGCAGGAAGGTGTCTGGCTCCTCTGTTGTGAGGCTTGGTCCCATCACTTGAGGACAAGATCTTTGTACTCTTTCTGGGTGTAACAATCCTGCTGAGTGCAGCTGGTTTCCAGGCCGCTGATCCCAAGCTTTGTGGAGAAGGAGCTAGATTGAGACATGCTCTGAATTTGTGTCTGCAGTGTGTACTAGGCACCAAGAAATGTGCTCCTTGCTGCAGCAGATGCCAGTGAAGCAATAGCAGTAACACATGAGCCAGCTATCTGGGTTAAACTAAAATTCCCACTGACTTCACAGAGCCCAGGCTGAATCATAGGCACTTTGCAGAGCTGTTGTTTAACAGGCTCAGGCATAATGCCATTTCCTTTGGTGCTGCTTCTTCTTTTGATGGAAAATTCCTTAGATACCTGCCATATGAAAGGTGTGTTTATCTTCAGGCAAATACTATCAGATTAAAATACTCAAGTCTGAAAAACCCAGAATTGCTCCAGACAAAACTTCCCATCTGTAATGCCAGGCAGCAATATCAGAGCCTATCCTAATCCACAGGCTCACTTCTTCCATGTTCACAGCAATGGCTGCTGGGAGCCTCTGGCATCATCAGGAATCCTCAGGTATCATAAATTGTGATTTGTTTTTCCCTAACAAAGACTGTAAATGAGTCCAGGCCAAGTGAAAGTGGATCTGTGGGTTTGTTAAGAGCTGCCACGGAAGTGCCACCATCCCTGGCAGGTTTACATCTTCCCAAGGTCTGATTTCAGCAGGCTGCTGGGAATGCAAGAGCTTAAGGGATCCTGAGTAAGTACTGTAGCACCAGTACTCTCTGCTGTTCTTGTCGGGGGATTTTAGCAGCACTTTCATTCTTTTGTATGCTATACGGAATGAGATGAAAAGGCAGTTGTGAAAATGGCCCTGAAAATTTCTCCCTTTTCCCCCATCACGGAGCAAGCCCATCCAAAGGCAGAATTGGTTATTTGTGCTTTAAGTCATGGCAAATGGCTGGGAATTACAGCACAGCAGGCAGAGAGCAGGCTCTCATCCTGACTGAAGTGACACCCACGTTTGCAGGGAAGGTTTATAAGAACAAAAAATAGATCCAGTGGGTTAATTGGCCTTGAAATGCATCCGCTGCATGCGCAGGCTATGGTGAAAGAGCAGGTTCACATCCCACTAAAGGCAACCAAAAACCTTTCATTGAAGGGGGAGAATCTGGAAAAGGCCCAGAGCAAAAGCTTCAGTGACTCTTTGGAGTAAGAGCAAATCAGCAGTCCAATATGCCAGTTTTGTGGCTTTTTAATTAAAAAACCAGAACCAACATCTCCGCACTCAGATTGAAGAAAAAATACTTAGTACTCTTTTGAAATCTCATTCCTCCAAACCAAGTTAAAAATACGTTCTGAGACATTTTTTTTTTCTGTGCAATTTGCTTTGTCTATAGCAGAAGTTTGGCCTGGTGCCCCTAAATCCCGAGGGTCAGTTGGAAACCCCTACAGAGAAATTCGAAATCTCATGTGCTGTGTTATCTGATGTTTTATATCTATGTACAGGGGCTCTCACCAAGAGAAGGTCATTGGTGGAGCACTTTGTTCTTCAAAATCATTTTCCTTAAAACCTCTGGATTCAGGATTTTGCTGGGTGAGAGGATGCTTTTCCATCTTTATCCCTTCTGAGTTGAGTATCCCTAAAACTGAATTAAGGTCACATTCCTTTGTTCTGAGGAAGCCTCTTAATCTTAAGAGATCAAAAAGCTGTGGTAAAGCACTTTCTGTGTATTTAAAGCACGAAGCTTTGGGAATTGTTTGCGCCACTCTTTCAATTAAAAGTTGTTCCTCTTTTGGCATCACTGTGCGGGCTCAGCGCTGTCCCTCTGCTTTTGCCACAGCTGTTCCCTCAAAGCTGAGAAGTTTCACTCAACAGGAGGAACAACTTCTGTGTTGAAGGCGGCAGAACAGCTGCCTAGGGAGGCTGTGGGGTCTCCCTGTCTGGAGACATCCGAAACCCACCTTGGACACATTTCTGTGTCACCTGCCTCGGGAGGGGATGCTGGGCTGGGTGACCTCCAGAGGTCCATGGTGAGATTCAGCGCTGCTGGCCGCCTCTCCCAGCGGGACAAGACGCACGGACAGTCACTCTTGCTTCCTTGCTGGGCATTTCGGAGCGGTGCTGGAGCCTCACGAGTGCTTCCCGGGGGGGAAGCGGGTGCTTCTCCCATTCCCAG
>NW_005054341.1:1261439-1275316 GCF_000277835.1 Geospiza fortis | reverse complement strand
GCACGCTCTGCAGCTCAAGCCCGTCTGCGTCTCCGAAACGCTCAAGAAAGGCGTCAAATTCGTCAAGTGGGACGATGTGAGTAGCGCTGCCCTTCCCGCGGCGGGGCACGGCGGGTTTGCGGGGCGGTGGGGCGGGAGGGCTGCGGGCCCTGCCCCGCTCGGTGCCGGGCGGGCACAGAGGTGTCCCCGCCGGTGTCCCCTGCCCCGCCGGTGTCCCGGGAGCCGAGCCCAGCCGAGGGGTTGAACGGGCGGCTGAACGCCGGGCAAACTTTGTGCGAGGGCTGTGCTGTGCAATTGTGCTGGGCTGGCTCCTTTCGGCAGCGCCTTCCTCCGCCGCCTGCCGCCTCTCGGTGTGCGTGTTGCCGCCCCTGTCCCCGTAACAGAGTTGTTTCAGTCTGCTCCCTCTCGTTCCTCCTCCCGTCTCCTCCTCCCAGCCTCTCCTTTTCCTCCTGGCTCCTGCTCCTCTCGCTGTCTCGCTCGTTCTGGTGGAGTTGTCAAGCCGCGGTGTGTTCTCCCAGTTCGGGTGCCCTTGGTCACCTTGCTTCCTCTTCTTCCTTGGCTCCTTAGGGCATGAGGCTGGCCTCACCATCAGTCTGCTTTCCCTTCACTGCTTGCTGCTTCCCAGCCCTTTACATTTGCGTAGCCTCAGTAGGAAAGGAGCGTGGTTTCCCCCTCACCTTTGGCAGAGCAGCTGCTGGGCAGCTGGGCTCTCTTCCCTGGCCCGCTGGCTATGCCCGGGACAGTTTCGGAGGGAAGGAGAGCTGAACGGCAGAGTTGTCATTTTCAAAGCCTGCCGAGAAGGAGAGCAGGACGAGTCCTGTGCTGGGTTTTGCTCCGGCAGTCCAGCACTGGCTGCTTGTGTCTCAGTTGTGCACGGAGGAGCAGGTGCCCCAGAAAGTGTGAGTGCTATCGGGAGGCTCGAGCTGAGGCGGAGAAATGGTTGGGAAGAGAAGATAGGCAGCCTGAATGCCAGGAGAAGTGTTGAGAATGAGTTGTTTCAGAGCCCTTGTGCGTTTGCTGTGAGCTTGGCTCTGCTGAAGACATCCACAGCAACAACTGGAGGGACAGCAGCGAGGGAAGGAGCAGTTTGTGTGTCACTTGGCTTGTTCTATCTTGCTCCTTTGTCGCTGCTTTCAGCCTGTCCAGCAGCCAAATGTGTGAGCCTGACCCCTGTGAACCTGTGATAAACTCTCAAGGAGAAAGAGAACATCAGAAACCAAACAACTTGTGGTGTGAAGTTTTGTTTACAGTAATAAGCGAACACATTATTGAAAGGCTCAGGAAACTGACCTTGTCTGCATACCAAACAGTGGCTTTGATACAGGTTCTGCACGTTCAGGAACTAGGCTTGAATGAAAAAACGTTTTCTTTGGGTTGACATTTTCCTTAGGGTAGGAAAAGGCAGCCTTGTCACTTGCAGTTATTGTTTTATTTTTGGTAAGTTACCAAGGAATTTCCGCGTGTGTATGCAGAGGTCGAGCTAAAGATTGAGTCTCTCTTGAGACTGAAAGCTCAAGCTATCAGCCAACAGTTTAAATTATTAGAGTGCTATTTCCCAAACAGTAATTGTATAGGTAGAATTAAAAGATGGAGAGGTGTTCCCCATGCACAGTGGATGTTCACCTGCCTGCCACAGGCTAGTTGGTAAAAAGATGAACAATTGTAAACCTGAAGGCTGTACTAATAAAACATGGCTAAATTCTGGAGAAAGAGCTGTGTTTTGGGTTAAAGGTGCTGCTCAGCAGCCCACAGGTGTTACCTGGAGTGTGTGAGTTGAGTCCTGTTGTGTTTAGTGAGTGCTTTCACTGGCAGCCCTGTGAAAGGTGATGCCTTTTCAGGCACACTGTGCTAACAATTCTGGCATTAACTCATTGTTGACCATGCATTGTGTGTGTTTCTGCGCATTTCCCACCCCTTATGTCTTCCCTGTAGTGTTCTCAGCAGTGGAAGCCCCACAAAATCCAAGGTTTCAAGGGAAGGGAGTCTCCTCTGGCTCGCACACTGATGTTTGTTATGCACCATTTCTGTTCACTGTGTGCGAGTGGGAGTTCAGCTCTTCCACATGGCCTGTGCACTGGGGCAGCCTCCATCCTCTCCTTGTGGTTCCCTTCCCTGCTGCTTTGGCTTGCAGTTTGAAGATGGTCCTACCAACTTTGCTTTGTATTTCACAAAGCAGAAGTGGTGGTTGTGAGTTCTTACCACTTGTACCAAGTTCCAGCCCAAAGTTTTTCTAGCTGAGCTTTAAACCACTGGGAGTTTTTAAATGG
The DNA here is from genome assembly GCF_000277835.1 of Geospiza fortis. Classification (NCBI taxonomy): domain Eukaryota; kingdom Metazoa; phylum Chordata; class Aves; order Passeriformes; family Thraupidae; genus Geospiza; species Geospiza fortis. The sequence continues at coordinate 1,273,049 of NW_005054341.1, read as the reverse complement.
GATTGCTGGGAGCATTTAAACAAGAGTGTGAGAGGGGTTGAAGGAATTCTGTGTTGTGTGGAGCAGCATCACTCCAGATCACAGACAGGCAGGTGGAAGGCATGGAATTCCATCTCCTCAGTGCACCATCTTCAGTTTCTAAACTGAAAAAGCATTAGGATCAATTAAAAAGCTCTGGCTTTGCGAGACAAGTCACTCTTTCATGCCTTGGGATTGGATGTAATGCTGCTACCCCCACCCAATGCCTGATACACTGTTCACAAATTCCATTGGGGATCAGGGTGTGAAGCACTAAAGTCAAGCAGTTCATTGTTGTCCTGTAACTTTGCTTCTCCTCACGCTGTGTTGTAGTCTGTAACAGTATTCCGGGTCAGAAAGGAAATTTCAGAATGATGCGTTGCTCTTGGTGTGTAGTTTTGGATTCACAAGGCACTGAGCAGAAATAGCTGCTCTTGGAATCTGTGACAGATAAACGTGGCTGCTTGCTTTGGTCTTTTTGTGGCTGTGTCCATGTGTGTGCCTGGGTCAGACAATGAGCTTGGCTAAGCTTCCCCAAGTTGTTTCTTGGGCTGGGCCTCTGTAGCTGCTTCTCGCTGACTGCTGCCCTGGCTTTGAACAGCTGTGCCCTTGAATTCCTCGAGAGAATACAAACTCTGTCAGAACTAACTGAGAGAGGGGCAAGGACTGGCTGCATCCCCTCTGCTGTGCTTACAGCAGCTCCTCCCGATCAGAGTTTCCAGTGGGTTAATGAGCAAATGTGATTAAGTTCACAGGTGAAACTGTTTTGGTTCCATTTACACATTAATGTAGCAGAAGGTGTTGCTAGGTTGAGAAGGGTAAGGAAACTTGAGCATCAAGAGCAACTTCTCCCAGGAATTATCTGTCCTGAGGGCAGAAATCTGCCCTGGCTGACTCTTTCCTTGTTTTTCTCTGGCCTGTAGTGGGAACAGGATAGACATAACTGAGGCTTTAAGTAGCTCAACAGCCAGAGCACAGCTGAGCTGATATTTTCTGAGAGCTGTAATTGGCACACTCTAGCAAGTTAATATGATGGTGCAGGTTCAAAAATAGGTTTGTTTTCATTTCTTGCTTTAAAGGCTTTCTTATCTTCCCTAGTGATAATATGTACTTTGCATAAAGATTTTGACTGATCTCTCAGTGGCTCACACTATTTGCTTTCACTTTCAAGTGAAGTGTACTACTAAGGTGAATTCTACCTAAATTGAGGGCCAGGATTGCAATTTTCTAGCCACATCTTTTTTTTAAGCACTGGATTACTGCAGCAAACCTCCTGACTGCTGGCATTGCTTAGTGGCTGCAGAACTTCCCCAGGTGAGCAGCAAAATAGAACCCAGGTTTTTCAAGTTTTTTAATGCCTTTCTCTTAGAGCACTTTGTCTTAATAAAGCATTTTTGAGCTCAGAGTGAACACTCTGGAGATTTGCAGGCTTCTTTCTCTGTTCAGAATGTTTTAAAGAAGACTATCAAGAGTATCCCCTTTAACCTTACAAGTAAACATAACATCAGAGCATCTTTGTTATGGGTAAGCTGAGATGAAACAAATAAACAACTTGGAATTTTTCAGAAGTTACTTAAAATAACTCTTTTCCCCCCTGCCTTTTTTTGTTTGTTTTTAAACTGTGCACAAGCCTGCCGCTCCAGTGCATTAGTGAGGACATGAAAAACGAGAAGCCATTGTTCTGTGTGTATAGAACTAAAACAATAAGCTGAAGAGTTTATTTTTTTTGCGAACACTTTCAGTCTGGAGTGGAGAGGTCAAGTCCAGCATTCCAGAGATTTTGCTGTTTCTTCTTTGTTGCTAATCTTTATGTGGTAAACAAGTATCTGCTGTGGGCTATTTAAAAGTATTTTATCTGAATGAGTGTAAGCTGTGGCTTTGGTCTTGAGAGAGATTGTATTTACAGTTTTTAAGAGTTAATATTTAGTAAATTGGAAAGCCTGAACTTGGTTAACTCTGTTGGAAAGCTCTTTATAACTTCAGTGTGGGGGGAGAATAAGATTTGGATCTCTGCAGATGGGTTAAATGCCTGCCTGGGAGGGTCTGATGTTCAAGTCATAGATGAGATCTCTGTTAGTGGGGTTTTGGAGCCCTTTGGAGTGTTGGTGGATACATGGGAAAGTGAAAACCAGAAGACAGCTCCTAAATAAGTGAGCATTGTTTGGGAGAAGGAAGTTAGCTGGGAATTTGGGATGTGCACTGTGTGCTTTCCGCACTGCAGTGTTTGAATGCTCAAGACGGTTTTGGTTTTTTTAACCAAACCTGGAGTGAAATAGTTAACACACAATTAACTCTTGCAGTCTAACTATGCAGTCTTTGATCTATTGGAAAGTAAATGCTTCATAAGCACTTTTAATTTATTTTCACAAGGCCCATTAAATGACAAAATTTTCCAGTTATTCTGTTGTAGATCCAAAAAAAGGACGAACATTAAAATCTCCTAATTTTTAATCTGTGATTAGGTACCTTGGACCTAATTTTCAGCCTGCAGTGCCACGCTGTCAGGTGTTCAGAATGCCTCCCCAGTGGTTTCAGCTGAATTTGAGCTCAGCATCTCTGAAAATTAGAAAGTGAAATGTGGAAATGTAGTTCCAGTGTTCTCTCAAAATCAGAAGGCAGCATTTATGCTGATGAGCAGACTGGTTTAAATTATTTTCTCAGCATCACACAAGACTTCTCTGGCCATGGTGGAAATCTTCCTGGTTGGCATTTCATTGCCTTTGCTCTCAAGCTCTCCCTTTATTCTCTGTTTCTTGACTGTTTAGCTTGCAGCACTTAGGGAATCATGCAAACCAGTGCAGTAAGAGGCTCATTAGCTTGAGTGTGAGGATATCCTGAGAGATGGGCTGGGCTAGGACAGACTTCTGAGAAATCCCACTCCAGGCAGAACTTCAAAACTCCCACTGTTTGAGCAGCAGAAGGACGATTCCTGTCCTGGGGTGCCATCACCAAAGTTTCACCAGGGTTTACACTCTGACAGTGAAGGATATCTTCTTGCACATTCCTGTTGAGCAAGTGGGATTTCATTTTACACTTCTGTAAGATCAATTTCTGTTTGGTTTTGTTTTGTCCTTCCCCCAAAGGGAAAGTGACTCGTGTGTCTTTCTTCTTTGCAGCCTGTGGCAGGTTTGGTTCCTCTGCCCTCAGGGAAAGAGGACATCTTTTCCTTTCCACATTATTTTTGGGGTTCACTGCAGATGGGGTGGGAACTTTGTCCCTTTCACTGTAGTTCAGCCTGAGGAAGTTCTTGGTTCTGATTGTCTGGGTGATGCTGTGTAGTTCAGCCTGAGTACACTCAGGGTGTTTTGGAATTCTCAGCTGTCTGCTGAGCCTGTGCAAACCGGAGCTCTGCTGTCCCTTCTTTGCTCCTTCTCTGCTTCCCCAGGCCTGGAATCCCCCTGGCTTGTGGTGTGGCAGGAGAGCTCTCCTCAGGGGCTGTTCCCATGTCTGGCACCTTTGTTCAAGAATATTTTGCCTCTGCCAGAAGGAGTCCATATTCTTAGCTTTGTGTTTCTGCAGTTTGGCAGAAATTTTCCAGAAGATTCAGGCGAGTGAAATAACGATGTGCAAAAGTTTTCAGGTTCTATTTGGGGATGTTCAGTGTCTCTGGAAATCTGAGGCAAACCCAGGAAAGAGCAGCCAGCCTTAATAAGGCAGTGTCATGTGTCCTGTCTGTCAGCAGAGCTTAGGACAGAGGCTGCTCTGCTTTTCTTTTGAGAATCTGTTGATGTGAATTTTGACTGCAGCCGTTTCTAAGAAACATCATCATTATCTATATGTGATTTATTAAAACACAAGCTCTTCTGGCTCGTGGTCATGGAATAAAAGGTTCCACCTTGTGCACAGCCAGGCCATGGTGGTGCTCTCATAAATAGGGTCAGAAAGGAGCTAAACCCAAGCTTTCACCTCTGCACTAATTGTCTTTGTGTGATGGTCTTTACTGGTCAGTAGCAATGGAATGAATGGAGGTGGCACTTTTTGCTCACTGGTGTTCCAGGTGGTCTGAGGGCCCCACTCTTAAAACCAGGCCTTGAAGCAGCCATTTAATTATGGGTTTGTCCATTGATCTCTGTGCTTGTGCTCTGCTGTGCCTGGCTGGTGAGGACCCCAGAGCTCCTTGTGGCACTTTCTGGGCACAAAGTTGAAACCTCTTTGTTTTAAAGTATAAAACACTGAATATTGCTAATGCAGGCTCTGAGGTTGAGCAGCCAATTAGGAGGCAACTTAATGGAGTAAGTAGAGAGCAGCCACATTACTCCTTTGAGGCTGTGGGATAGGAGGAAAGTAGAGAATTGGCCCTAAGTCAGCAAAGAGGAAGGTGGAGGACTTCTAAAGGCGAAATTAAAAGCCCTTCAAGAAAATGACTTTGTTTAGCTGAGGCTGTGTGATACCCAGCACTGGGACAGCCAGGTTAGAGCTACTTTTCCCAGGAATTGGCAGGGGCAGTCTTTGGGAAACCAAAGCACTGCTTGGCATGGGCACCCAGGGGTGGCACTGAACAATGTGATAACCCAGGGGCGTTGGCACCATTGATGGGACACTCTCCCTTTCTCTTTTCCTTCTGCTCACAGCTGGGTTTTGCCTCGCTCATCTCATCCTCTACCTTTTTGATGTGCTTGCAATTGCCCCAGGAGTCTGGCCTGCTGCTCATGGGGCTGCTGTGTTAATATCCAGAGGGATGGATATAGGATATAGGCTGCTCTCCTACCACACATTTAAATTTCCAAGCCCTTCAGCTTCAGATGGGCAACACTTTTTTTTTTTTCTGTTTTATTCTCACTTTTGCATCTGAGTGGCTTAGGGGAGATACGAATGTCTGCCCCTGATTTGTTTGTCCTTGAAATTACGTTTGTTGTTTTAATTTTCCTCCTCCTCTGTTATGTTCTGTCCATAACCCTCCTGTTCAGAGTTGTGTGTGGTTGGTCAGTCTGTTCAGGAGAGTTATGAGGTCAGCTCTTTGGGTGAGGAAATTGAATTAATGGACTTCAGGTGTGTCCTATGGGTCATAAACCACAGCCATTCCCTTAGCAGTACAATCATGTTTGTAAATAAATGCACCACACAGTTGTTGCTTGAAGCAAGTATCTATTTCAGAGCCTTGAACTGCTGCTTTTCTGGAATGTATGTTGCAGAAGGTTTTCTCAGGAGTCCTTTTGATTGTTCCCTGCCTTTGCAGAGTGGTATAACAGCCAGAGACCTGTCCCAGGTGCCAGAGGACTGCTGTACTCTGCAGTGGGTGGAAGGACTGGCAGAGCTGCCTCCAAAAGTTTATTTCCATGGCTCCACACCCAGAACTGAGCGTGGCATTTGATGTCAGGGCTTTACAAGAGTGCTAATTAACCTGCAGAACATACAAAGCATGATGCACATGGCTTTTATTGCTGCTGCTGGCTGCGTGGAGGAGTTCCTGGGACACTTCTAGCACAAATACATGTGCCAAGTTCTTCTCAGATCCTCGTGTTCATCAGCACCTTAATTGTGCTGTGCCTGATGTCAGAGTTAATTAAAAAAACAAATAAAAAGCCCAGCACAACCAAAAAGCTTTCTGGAGCAGAGATTCCCTGAGTAGGGCTCACCCTGGCATGATGAAGTTTCCTTTAGGCCGCCTGATGGATATTGAAAGTTCTTTCCCCTCATCCTCTGCTCTGAGCCTGATTTTAGTCAGCATTTTACACATGCACAGGAGGATTGCTCTGATAGCTGTGTCATCAAACACACTTGGGTTTGAAATGATGCAGCAGCAGAATTAGTTCATCCCGGACAGAATTGCTCTGTGTCTGTTTCCCATCGCTTCCTTCCCTTCCCCCCTGAAGTTCCTCATCCAAAGGCAGGACACTTTATCTTTCCTCATTTTATATTTTCCTGCACATTTATGACACAATGAAATAAGCAAAAAAAGGAGAGTGATGTCTCCAGAAAAGGGATTTTTTTTTTTCTCTCTTTTGAGTAGTGGAAGTCTAAGAACCCTTTTTTAGGTTCCTGTGGCTACAGATTCCTTCAGGGTCTGATATATTTTAAACCCAAATTTGCATGTTGCTTCAAACAGTATCTAACTCTCAGGTGTACAGGATATGAAAAACTAGAAAGAAATGGGGGGCGGAAATAAGGTTCTGCAAATTCTGCATGTCTGTTCTCTTAGGGAAGGGCAGTGTTGTAAGGAAGGGCCAGTGACAGAGCTTTGGGCCCACCTGGGACATTCCAGTTTGGTTGGTGTCACTTCCATTGAGCTTTCTTTGTGCTTCTGCTCCCCCCTGAAACATGTTGAATTTAAACTGAAATATGTTGGATTTAAACTTGAACCTGTTACAGCCCATTTTTTTTTTTCCTCAAAGCCACATGGACTGACCTCACACATTTCTGCTTTGGAAGTAGGTGAATGCTGAAGCTGTAAAATACCTGTAGCACCTCGAGAGAAACAGAAATGCTTTCTGAGGAGGAGCTGTGTGTTTAGCCTGGCTTTCTGGGGAGCTGAGGCTTAGGCAATTTTTCTCTATTTTTATCTTTTTTTCTGTGTGTTTCTGTCTTTTTTTCTGTATTATTCTGTGTTAATTTTTTTCTATTATTCCATAACTCTGCAATTTTTCTGTATTATTCTGCCTTTTTCCCTTCTGTGCCCCTTCCGTAACTCCTAAATTGAGTTTGAAAAATGGGTAGAGGTCTTGAGACAGCAGTGTCTTTAAGGATGCCATGGAAAATAGAGGAGAAAGAGAGGAGAAATCTTGTTAGGAGCAGGCTGCAGTGGGGTCAGTAGTTGTTGGGCAGCCTGATGTGAGAGATGGGATGAGCTCCCAGCTGTGGAAAAGGTTTGGATTGGAGCTTGTGGCTCTTGGGTCAGGCTTTGCTGTCACTCAGAAGCAGGAATCTGTAGGTAACCAGGCTGCCCTTGCTGAGAAATGGGCCTGGTTTTAAGTGACCTGAGCTATGGATGTTGCCAGACTAGACAGGCTTTTCAGCCACTCTGAAAGTCAGGTGGAATACAGCTCTATTCCCATTACCAAAATTGTCATGGTTTGATTAAAAAAAGAGATAAATTTTAATGAATTTAATAAACTGGCAAAAGCCTTAAGGCAAGGAATGCTATTCTGTGTTTTCTAGGCAAATTCAGCCTTTGTAAAAGTTTTATAGATAAAATATAGAGATAAAAAATTGTAAAAATTTTATAGATAAAATATATAGATATATATTTATATATTTTATCTATAAAATATGTCGATATCTATATAAAATATATAGATGCCTATATATTTTATAGATAAAATATGGAGATAAAAAATTGTAAAAATTTTATAGATATTTAGTGTTGCTATGTGAAGGTGAAGTCAAGGTGGGCAGTGAAAACATCACCTAGCTGTGATGTTTTACTGGGTGGGCTCCAGTTTGACATCCAGGGTGTTTTGCCTGTTGAGCTTCACCCACTTCCAGCTCTGCTGGGTTAACTCCACGTGTTGACAAGCCTGCAGTTGTTAGGTGCTGTCTCCACGGGAATGGAAATGCATTATGTCAGAAAAATGGAGATGAGGCAGGTGATACTGAATTCTTTCAGTGCCATCTTGCTAGGGATACCTTCAGGGTAATTCCTGGGTGTTGCAATTCATTAGCACGGATGGCAAAGCAGCTTGTGCATAATTATGTGTTCTGTGTGCTGACATGGATTTCTTGTTTGTCCTTTCTCTGCCAGGACTCCACTGTTGTGACTCCAATTATCCTCAGAACAGACCCACAGGGATTTTTCTTCTACTGGACAGATCAAAATAAGGTAGGAGAAAAGCTTCCAGCTCCAGAATGGTTCTTGTTTTCTCTGTAGTGTGATGTGCAGTGCTGGCGCAGCAGACAAGTGTTTTAGAATATATAGAAAGTAAGTGTTAGCACCCTGAGCACCTGGGCGCAGCTTGTTTGGTACCCAGGTTTATATATAAAACATTTAGAAAATAATGAATGTTAGCACCCTGAGCATTTGGGTGCAGTCTGTTTGGTACCCAGGTTTGTATATAAAATATATAGAAAATGAGTGTTAGCACCTGAGCATTTGGGTGCAGCTTGTTTGGTACCCAGGTTTATATATAAAACACATAGAAAATGAATGTTGCAGTTGGTGCTGTAGAACACTGTATCCAAAGTGGGAATTGAGTGAGTTTCTCCTCTTTACAGAGGTGAGTTGTCAAGCACTTATCAAGTGAGTGCTTGTGCTGGCTCCCTGCTGGAAATGGTGTTGAACTTGGTAGTGCTTGAGCTTTGGCCTTGCATGAGCATCTGCCAGAAAACCCCAATGTGTGCTTGTAGTGTTCTGGTGCACCAGTTGTGCTGCTGTTTTTTGGGAGTTCTTGTTGGTTTTGTTTAGATACCAAGGCAAAAATAGCTTGAGGAGAGAGCAGCCATGAAATGTGCAGGCACACTGGGGAGGCAGTTTGTTATGTTAGATTGTGTTTGTTTATCTTCCTGTGTTTGCTTTTGAGGGGAGATGGAGCAGGGCTTGCAGTGAGTCTGTTTGGAAGCATATTTTCTAATTTTCTGATGAAAATCCTGTCTTTGGCTGTGCTCCTGCAAGGCTGTGGTGGGCAGTGGTGAGTTCATCTGCTCACCAGGGCAGAGTTGTGTTAAATTAAATTGCTGCCAGTGAGTGCCCCCAGAAGCTGAGCCTGATTTACCCTGAGTGTAAATCCTGTGCCTTTTGGCCTCCTGTTCCTTCCCTTGCATAAACTAATTGTATAAGCTAAAAAAGAACGATGAACTTGGTAAGAATAAGTGGAAGCCCAGAGTTGGTTGGAGAGTTTATTTCACTTTTAATGTGTTTGGCGCTTAGACCTCCTTCAGTTTCCTACTGTTGTCTGTAAAAACAATGTCTCGGAGCAGTTCTGTGAAGAATGGCTATTTATAGAATTGTTGTTCTCATATTCATGAAAAAAGGTATTTATAATGCTCAGAGCATTTTTTTAAAGGTTGGGTATTTATACAAGAGGTTTAAGTATCAGCTTGGTTTTTAAACTTGCAAATCAGGACTCTGAAGAACAAGAGGACTTTTTTCTGGTTAATAATTCATGACAGCTAGGTGAAGCTTGTTTCTAAACACCATTCTAGCAGTGCCTATTTAAAGAAAGTAAATTTATATCTGCTGGAGTGCTGATAGTGCAAGGACTGGAAAGGAAATGCCATTTTCTGCTCTTACAGAGTATTTGGGGGTTTGTGTTGATTGCAAGATTGCAAATACATGAGAAAAGGAGGTTATATAGGAGATCCTCTTTAATTTCCTTCTCTTTGTGTGAAGCCATCCTGTGATGACAGTGGAACTATGTGAAGAAATATGAGGACAATGCTCTGTCTATGTGATCGCTTTCTCTTTTTTCCCCTGTGTTATTTTGTTTGAGCAATTGCTTTTGCCACGAGCAAGGCCTGCTATTTTCTGTGGGTGCGAAGATAAGCCTTGCTGCACAGTGATGGAGTGGGGGAAGGCAGTGCCAGCTTCCTTGGGCAGGCACATTTTCCTGCGAGTGCAGAGGTGTGGGGATGAGGCTGAGCAGCAGCAGCCATCCCTGAAGCCATTGGAGTGTCCTGTGTGCCTGTGGAACAGTAAATCACTGCTGGACAGGGGAGTGCTGCTCAAAGCAGCAATCTGCCCCCTCTGCTTGCTGTGCCTCGTCAGTAAAGTTACCTGAATTGCTGGGAGGGAACAACAAGGCAAACAGAAAGCTGCTGCCCTGTGCTGTATTTTTATTTAGCTTAGGGAGCTGGTGGTGTAGCCCTGCAGCATTCCCAAACTCCTTGGCTGGCTGAGCTGCTTCTGGCATGGTTTTCTGGTTCCCTTGCCCTTGTGTTCGACCTGTGCTGCAGGGGAAGGCAGTGATGAGCAGGGTGTGCTGCCCAGCAGTGGCTCTGGGCAGTGTGAGGCTGCTCCAGGTGCAGCCAGAGCCTGGGCTGTGTGAGGATGGAGAGCAGAGCATCCTCAGTGTCCCACCAGGAGCTCTCCTGGTGCTCCCAGGCTCTGCAGCCCAGGCAGGGCTCAGCCCAAAAGGCTGCTCAGGGTCAGGCTTTGCATGCTTCCCGTGCTTTCCCTTTGGCTTTCTGATCCATCAGTCAGCACCAGTTTGCAGTTTAGTCTCAGGAGCTGAGTGCTCCTCATAGACAATCCAGGATTTGTAGTTTCAGCCCCATGGAGATCCCTTCCACCCAGGGTATGCCCCATGTGAAAGACAGTTTCAATTGGGTGGCAATTTCTGTGTGTGGAGGTCTGTTCAGTAATTAATTTAAGCTCCAGTCTTGCAGTTGGTGTCCTGCATCTTGACCCACTCACTGTGCACTTGCATGTTTGAGCTTACCTTGCTGTCACCTGTAAGGGTGATCCTCCACAATCACAGCACCCATAGCATTTCCCTGTTTTCTGGTAACACTTGATACCTTCTGTTTTGAACAGATGGCAGGACAGCTTTCTGATGTTAATTGTATTTTTCAGCATGAAGTTCTTTTATTGCTGAAGATTCTGGAATATTTTCTTCTTCATCTGTATGCAGACTGCTGGCTGATTCCATATTATTCCTTGAATGATTCTCAACGTGGGATTTAAAAGAAAAATTAATTAATGTGACAAGCTTATGTCTGTTACTTATCTTATTGTTTAGGTAACATTTCTTAACTACAGCAAATCCAGACAATATTCATTGTGGTGGTTTTTTTATGACCTGACTAAAACATAATTCAATTTCTTGATATTTTTTTTCTTTTAACACAGAATGCTATTTCTTCCATTTGTTCTTATTCTGGTCATGAGTGTGGAAGAAAGATAAATCAAAATTTACCCAGGTGAAGAAAAGTCTGCTGGAGTAAAAAGGAGTGATAATCAAAAGCATTTTTGGGGAGATGAGCAGAGGCTGGAAGCATTTGGTGTGTTTAGCCCAGCTAGCAAAGCAAAGCCAGACACAGACTGATTTCTGTCTATGGGTAAATGTATTAACGGATGCATAGGCAGTCTAGGAGAAGAAAAAGGTGTTGTCAGGCAGTTTGAGTGTTATTACTCCTGCATCCTTGGTCTGGAAGTTGTTATGCAATCAGAAGGATGTGGGGAGAAGGCACTTTAGCCATTGACTCAGTGCAATTCTACCGCTGAGCAAGGAAAGGAGGGAGGGGAGGAGAGCAGCTAATTGCTCCTGTGCTGGATGCATCTGGGGGTTTAAAAGTCTGAGGATGGTTTGTGTGCTGTGCTCTCTGGTTTATTGCCCTTTATTTTGAAAGCTGGGCATGGCAGCAGGCTGGAGCACAGGGCATGCATGCCCAGTGCCACCCCCTGCCCCAGAAGCAGACACTGAGCAGTGTGCTCTGAAACGCCACACAAGTGCCCAGATCCTGGGAGCCTGCGGCAGCTTCTACTGCCTGCTGTAAACACAGGAAGATCTCGTTTGTCCAAAGGAAGTGTTTGTTGGGAAGCTCTGCCAGTGCTGATGCTGTGTGGGAGGGATGTGAGGCTGGAGCTCCCCTCCTCAGCCCTTGGAGCATGGGCAGCCCGGCCAAGGGCTTCAGCTCCAGCGTGTGCAGGGCACCGCTCCTAATTCACATTTTAGGTGTATTTGAGGGAGAATCGGGTGCTGAAGCCCCCGAAAAACTCAC
>NW_005054341.1:1231430-1261429 GCF_000277835.1 Geospiza fortis | reverse complement strand
CTGCCACACTGACAGGCTGAGGGTATCTCAAGACAGAGAGGCTTGATCCTATTCAGTTTTTTCACAGAATTCCCAGAATGACCAGGTTGGAAGAGACCTTCAGGATGGAGTCCAGCCCAGCCCCAACCCCTCACCTAAACCCTGGCACCCAGTGCCACATCCAGGCTTTGTTAAACACTCCCAGGGATGGGGACCCCACCACCTCCCTGGCGGCCATTCCGGAACTTTATCACCCTTTCTGTAAAAAACTTCTTCCTAATATCCAACCTGTATTTCCCTTGGTGCAGCCTGAGGCTGTGTGCTCTGGTTGTGTCAGTGCTGCTGGAGAAAGAGCCCAACCCCACTGAGCACAGGCACCCTTCACCTTTTCACTGACAGTTTGGTAGTTTCCAAGGGGAAAGGTGGGGAGGTTTCTCCTCTAAGAGGGGCAGGGCTGTTCTCATGGCTGAGCAGCCCTGGCAGAGCTGGTGCCAGCAGGCTGCAGCTGGACACAGGAGCCTGGGGCAGTCGTCCCGGGCCCGGAGCTCTCTTGTGCTCTCAGAGTGCATGGAGGGGCTCCTGAGGATGAAAGAGGAGAGGATTTTTCTGACTTGGAAGCTCCTCTCCCTCCTTGTGTCCTGGTGTGATCCTGAGTTCCTTTGGACCTGCAAACCCAGCACAGATGACAAAGGGAATGACAGAGTGGGAAGGGGAGCCCTAGGGCTGGAGGGAGGATTGGGTCTGGCTTCAGCATGTTTGTAAATTCTGTGGCAATCCCATTGCCCTCTTCCAAATGGAAGATGTGGCGTTTTTCCAGCTGCTGGGGATTTTGCCTCTTATGTAAGGAGCTCTTTTATGTCTTTTTTGAAGCAGAGCTGTAAGACACTTGGGTGGCTATTTGTATTGCCCTGTGGGTCAAAAATTACATTTTTATTACATCTATACATGTCTTACAGTACACCTGACAAGCATACAGTAAAGACTGAAGTTAATATATCAATATTAACAATACACCTAGTAATTGAATGAGAATGGAATATTTACTAGTAGCAGGTTTAAAAATACCTGCTCCAAATCTCAGTTGTTTGGCTTAATTTATTCAAGAGCAAGGTGGCTCAGTTGTGCATCTCAGCACTGAAAACATCCAAGAAGTGCATCATTAAACATGTATTCACACTTCTCTCTTGGCATGTAAACAGGAAAAAAGCTAAATAACTAAAACCTTTAAAAACCCCAAACCTTAAACCCTTAAAAACCCCAGGTCCATGTCCTGGCATTCTACCAGGCATGAGCCCGACTTGTGGGGGGCTTTTTTGTTGCTTTTATTTTTGTTTTTTTTTTTTTTAATTCTGTATGAGATGCCTTGTGCTCTCAGTGCCCTACTACTTCTGATGCTCCTTTGTGGACTTCTGTAAAAATAAAAAACAAACTCTAATTAGCATCTGCACATTCCCCAGTGTCAGATGGGCACAAGGGGAAACAATGGCAAAACTGGGAAAGTTTTTTATCCACAGGACACTTTTGACATCAGATGACAATCCTCCCCTACTGAAGGGAAAGTGAAATTGATAAATGAATGGTTTTGCTCTAAACTTGCCCCATTCCTGCATGTGTGAGCTGAGTGCCAAGCTGAAAGTGGATTGCCCCTGGTTTTTGAGAGCAAAAATTGATTTTTGCTTGTTGTATTTCAGTTGGGGATTCAGGGATAAGGGGTTTCAGGCTCTGCAAGGTGCAGATGGTTCTGTGGAGGTCCTGCTCATCCTTTCACTGGGAATCTGGATGAGGAATCCTTGGGATGAGGAGTTGTGGGGGTGTGAGGTTTTGCTTCTTCCTGACACTGGAAATTGGGAGTGAACCTGAAGCAGGCAGTGCAATAATAGTGGTGGCACAGCAAATAATTGGGGTTTTGCACTCTTTGTGATTGATGAATTTGAGGTGTGGCCTTGGGAACTTGAGAAGGAGCTCCTGTTATTTTTCCCAACAACTTAAAAATCAGCATGTGAGCGGAATAAAGGAAGACTGGGAAAGTGGTGGGGAATTGCCACAGACAGTGAAAATGGGAGGAAATATTTCATGGAGGTCAGCTTCCCATCAGGCTGCTGATTTAAAGGAAATCTCTCTGCTTTCAAAACATGGAAATTGTTCAAGGCCCATTAGGGAAATGGTACTACATCAAACACAGATCTCTGTAAGCATTTCCCACTGCTAGAGATCTCCCTGCTTGTGAGGGAGGCAGGAACAGAAAGTGAGATGTTGGGTTTAATCCACCACACAGGTCCATTTGCTGAAGTGAGGAAGCTAGAGAGCCTCAAAAATTGAGGATGGGTGACTCTGGAGTCAGCCAAATTTATGTGCTGCTGGTTTCTCAGGCACTGAGAACAATCCCAACATTTTACTTCATGTGAGGATGTTTTCCTTGCCCTCTATTGATCATGGGTTGTGACTTTGCTATAGAGATGAGATTGTAGGGTGTCTTGTTTAAAAGGACTGAGACTTGGTAAGCTTTGGCTGTGGATGGATGTAGCTGTCAAATGTTACAAGAAAATTGGAAATTTGAATTTTTAGTCAGGAGATTTTTATGATCTGTCTGCTGGAGACTGTTTGGCTGTTACAATTTTCAGCTTAAATGGCTCAGTAAGGACAGCTCGTGTCCAGGCTGACCAACATCCCCTGAGTGCCTTCCTGGGCTGGTGTGTGTTTTCCAGCTGAGCAGGGCTTGCAGTAAACACAGCCACAAGCCAGCCTGCCCTCTCTTCTTTGCCTCTTTAATTAAAAAAAGTCTCTTGTGTTGGTGCCTGCAGCCTGTACGTGGATTTGGCTGAACGTGCAGCATCAGCTTTGCTGACTGACCTATTATTAGCATGGCTCAAAAATTGGCTGCTAGCGCATCAGCCTTGCTGATCTTTGGGAGGATGGCTGATCTCCTGGTGTGCCTGTTGGATTCACTTCTCCCTAATGCTTCACATCCTGCCTCTTTCCTCTCCCTATTATGCTTCCAGGGATTTTTTTTTGGTGGGTTTTTTTTTTCAGCTGTGCTCCAAAAATAACCATCTTTAATTCAGATATGTTCTGTCTCCATACATGTGATCTCCCTGTGTGAACACACACACTCCCCTGCTCATCAGTGCTATGGGATAAATGTGTTAGAAATGTGGAAATTTGGGCCTTTTTTTTTTAATTTGAGGAGTTTGAAAGATTGTCTTGAAATACAAGTGAGTGGCAATAAATGTCAGTTTTGCAGTAACGCTTGCCTTATTTACCTTAAGGCTTTTTACCACTAAAAATGTGGATTTGACCCTGCTTCCTTCTCCTGCCTGCTCCTGCAATTCTGGCATTTTACACATTCTGCAGTGCTCTGTTGTACCCCAGTTTTTGGGCCTTCCTTTTTGGTTTGGGGTTGGTGTGTGAGGACAGGAGGCACTCTGTAGCTCGCTGTCCTAGGGAACCTTCTCACTCCTCTTTTCTTTATGGACAACTTGTCTTAACCCAGCACTGGGAAAACACTTGGAATGCTACGGATTATAAGAGTTTTAGGCTCACTGTGTGTGTGTTAATTTGAATAATTCTAACTGCACAGATGCTTTCTGCAGTGCCAGGCTCCTGCAGTTGCTGCACTGGGTTGGAAGGGGTGTAAAGGCAGGAGGCAGAATCCTGGGCTGCTGTGCTGCTGTGTCTCCTTGCCAGGCATCACTGGTGCTGCTGGGCCTCTGAGCAGCTCTGGAGGGTGTCACATCCCCAAAAGGGGGCGGCTGTGCCTTCCCCTGCTGTGGTTTGTGTCCTGTCTTGCCTTCCACAGCAGGCAGGAGGTGAGGATTCATCTCCATTGCTCCTTCCAGGGAACCTCCCCACACAGGCACGTTTAGCAGTGGGACTTCCCAGTGTCCATCCTTTACTGGTGAGCACAAATCCCAGTAGCCAGGGGCATGTTCCCATCTCTGAGATCCAGTCTGTGGTGTTGCAGCTCTGATGCTGAGCTGTTCCTTGTGCTCTCAGTGTGGGCAAGGAGCAGGGCTGCCATGCAGAGGATGGAGGTTTGTCTTCCTTCATGTCCCAGGAACATTTCCAGTGCCTGGATTTTGTTGTGGAGGCCGGGCCATGCCTTTGTACAAGGTGTGCTCTGCCCCATGTGAGAGGAACAGGGTGTTCTGCTGTCCCTGGGAGCTGCTGGTGGCTGGAGAATATCTGTATACCTGGCTCTGCAGGGCATGTCAGCCCCTCAGCTGCCCCGTTATCCTTGGGGCACACACAGCGCTGCTATTGCAGGGTTGCACTCACATTTCAGAGGTGAAATTCCACCCCAGTGCCTCATCCCAGAGAGCTCCTGTGCTGTCTGGGGCTGGGGATTACCAGATGCTGCCCCTGGTCCCAAGGCTGGGCACAGTGTGCCTGCGGAGCTTGGCTGAGCCCTCTGCCTGTGCAGGCACCCCTGGGCTGGGCTGTGCCATCGCCTGGGTGTCCCTGGGCTGGGATGTGCCATTCCTGAGTGTCCCTGGGCTGGGGTGTGCCATCCCCTGGGCTGTGCCACCCCTGGGTGCCCCAGGTGGCAGAGGCTGCCCCGAAGCTGCAGAGCTCCGTGGGCAGGGAGCTCTGTTTGGGTTCCAGGTTGTGTTTTTTATTGCCAGCCAGCTCGTGGTTGCTGCACAGTGTCTCTCCCTTGGAGGGGCCTGTGGGTTATTTGGGCAGGTGCTTCCCTACCCATAAAAGATCCATACTAAAGAAAACCCCATGACTGTCTCCAGACAGCCAGGACACAACAGGCCAATTAATACAAACAACCATCACCAGAATCCAATTAGCAAATCCCTTCAGGTAAGCAATCTTCCTAACACATTCCGCATGTGCAGAAGCAACAGGAGCAGAGAATGGAGATAAGACTTGTTTTCTCTTCTTCTCTCTGTGCTTCTCCAGGAAAAAACCTAGGAGAGAGAATTACCTCTCTCTCTGTTCAGAGAGTGTGGGTGAAGGGAAAAGGGACACATGGAAGTGAAGCACCCAGCTGGTGGCACTGACTAATTTGCTTCTGGGAACCTTACAACAAAAACACTTGAGTTCTGCTGCTGTATGAATTGTGATTGACCAGTGTGAGATCCCTCAGGGTCTGGAGAGACTGAAGCCCCCCTCTCCCTGATTGAAAAGAAGGATTAGAAGCACATCCATATGAGGCTGGTGAAGCGGAGCTGTTTCAGCCATTTATTAATTTTGTACATTTGAATTTTATCTGCATGGCAAGGACACCAACATGAGGATAATCTCTGAATCATGAGGGCATTGTAAGTAAATTCTCCAGACACTAAAAAATGCCAGTTATATGGGCATGACTCGAAGAGTAAGATCTATGGGAATAAATCATACATAATCTTCATGGACTGTTTCAGAAACTGTAAAATCTAGTCCATTAGTGTAATAAATATCCTAGTGGCATTAGATACATTGTGTAATTGGCTTGGTTTTATGTTGGGAATATAGAGTGTTGGGTGGTCTGAATGTTTATGTATAGATGTGATTAATTTTGGTGCAAATGATTTACAGAACTAGCCTGCGAACGAGCTGCTATGACCTCATAAAATTGTATGCCAAAAAAGGAAGAAAATAGCATAGTTTGAAGTCAAAGACTCACACTGCAAAGGCAGCTTTTGTCCACCACTGAAGGTCAGCATCCACACTGGTGTAGGACGCAAAGTTTGTATCATTTGAGGAAGGAATTGCTGAGTGCAAGCCCCACTGCTTTAATCTGTACTTGTTATTTCATCTGGATTTACCTGCAGAGGTGGAGAGCTCTCCTGTTGCTGCTGGGCAGTGAATGAGCTGTCCATAAATACCCTTCTCATTCAGGTGAATTTACCTGGCATGTGTTGCTGTGTGAGTAGCAAGGACAAGGAACCAGCCTTTTGTGGCTCTGTAACCTCTGGGAAATGCCAAACCCTGGATATTCTCCCTGGATTTCATAGCTGGGGTTTTAAAAGTGTTTTTTAATACTGGATTCTATAGGTGTGGATAAATGCAGTAGGCTAACCTGGGGAATCACTCCCTGCTCTGAGCTGAGGAAGCTGCCTTGCACTGACTGGAATGCTTTTGGAAGTCTTGAGTGTCATGTTTGACTGCAGTTCCACTCATGGGGAGCAGGGACAGACAGACATCAGCGTCTGCTTTCTGTCATGTCAGGGGAATGAGCAGTGCTGGTGTGAATCCAAACTCACTTGAGTTTTGTTAAAGACAAATATGATGATGTTCTTTTTATCTACATCTGTGCTTTACCCTGCACTGATTAGCTGGGGTGACAGTGCAGTACTCTAACCTGAATTTGCCTGAAGACACAAGCCATACTCTGATGGGGTTAATAAATCTGTGTTCTGTTGACTTTAGGGATCAGTCCTATCTCTAGTGTCTGAATGTGCCTGATTTTTTTTTCCCCCAGAGGTTGTCTGAAAGGAGGTTCTGGAGTTTTAAATGTGCCACAAACATAGAGCTCTGTGTATGTGCTTTTTTTGTGTGCTTGGAGCATTTTGTTTGAACTCCAGGATCTTTTTCACTTTTCTGAGCAGGCAAGCTAAACTGTGTGGGTTTTCAGCTTCAGAGGGAGATGGAGATGTCTGGGTGTGCAGTTACACAGCTGGGCAAGGAAAGGTCCTTCACTGAAGGAGGAAAATGTCTTTGTTCTTCTGGAGCTTTATTTATTTCATTTTAACAAGAAGCATAAATTTGTGTCTGAAAATTCCAAATCACGCAGTATTTAAGTGAGTTAACGTTGTGCATGCTGTCAGGATAGAAAGCAAGCCAGGTATAGAGCTTGGTCTTTGAAGCTAAATCAGTTTTCAGAGATGAGCTTTTATCTGTTGTCTTACATTTGCGCCCAGGGATGATTTTTTTTCTTTCTAGCAAGGTCCCTTCTTAAGAGAATATAATTTAAGTGATAATTCATGATATCCACATCACCAGCACACACTGCGGTAGACATTTGCGTCCTCAGATCTTGAAGCATTGTCCAGCCTTTTGTGTGAGTGAGAAGAGTCAGGTTTGGGGGCTTTGGCTGCATTTGGGATGCTCATTTGGTGCCCTGGTGTAGCTGGAGTGTTCCTGTTCCATGGTGGTTGTTGGTTTCCATGGATGTTCCTGTTCCATGGTGGTTGTTCTGAGGTTTCCATGGATGTTCAAGTTCCATGGTGGTTGTTGGTTTCCATGGATGTTCCTGTTCCATAATGGTTGTTTTTTGGATGTTTCCATGAGTGTTTCTGTTCCATGGTGGTTTTCCTGAGGTTTCCATGGATGTTCAAGTTCCATGGTGGTTGTTTTTTGGAGGTTTCCATGGATGTTCAAGTTCCATGGTGGTTGTTTTTTGGAGGTTTCCATGGATGTTCCTGTTCCATGGTGGTTGTTTCTCTGAGGTTTCTATGGGCTGTCCCTCCTCTCAGCCCTTGCTGGTGTCCTGCATTCCCTGAGGTGTTGCTGGTGAGCTGCTGAGCCTTCACTCCATCCCTGGGAGTTCCTTCCTGGGCTTGGGGACACCAGCAGGTGCTCCCACCCAGCAGGGTGTCCTTGAGGGTGCCCCAGAGGCCCAAACAGGTCCCTGCAGACTGGCCTGGGGGAGCAGCCTGGTGGAGCTGGCTCCAGAGAAGGTGACACGAGGGAGCAAGGGACGGTGTTGTAGTTCTGTGGGTGTGCTGCTGCCACATCCACACGGGGTGTCTGACACCCTGAAATGCGCTTATCTTCTCAGGATCACACAGAATAGGTGGGCTTGGAGGGGATTTAGTCGTGGATCAGGTTCTAGGTGGGCTTTTAAGGGTTTTCATGCACCAGGCAGGTGGTGGTTTCTGTAAAGGCTGTGCTGTGCCACACAGAGCTAGCCCGGGCTGGCTGAGCTGCAGTGAAGCAAGCTCTTCTGAGCACCCCTATTCCCGGTGGTAAGAGAAGATAAATCCTTCAGTGCACAGCTGAATTAAAACAGAATTCACTGCACTTCATTGCTTGGGAAGAGTTTTTTTCCCATTTTTAAATGCCACATCTCCAGGCACTGTGTGCAGTGTGTGAGCAGGGCTGCTGCTGCTTGTTGACTGAGCTGCAGCTGCTGCTTTAACTCCTGCCATGGGACAGGTGATTTCTTCTCTGGGATCTGGCATTTGGCAGCAGTGTTTCGTTCCTGGACAATTCACAAGTCAATTAAAATGATGGAGGTATTGATGCACATTTCCTCATTGCTGTAGCTGCCTGATCCTGGAGTGACAGGTAAGTGGTGGCCCAAATAACTGGAAGCTCTCAAAGCCTAAACTTCTTTTCTTCCCTGTAATCCTACAGCAGATGTAGGAAAGGGCAAGTCTGGTAAGGCAGTATGGAATATTTTGAGATACTGAGGAATTATTCAACCCTGGCTATAGTTTTTCTAGGCTTTCTTGAGTTTTCTGAAGCTAATTTGTCATTTGGGAGAAAGGTGAGATGGGAGCCACCAGGCAGCCTGTAACAGTGTCCCCAGTGTCTGAGGCAGAAGCTAAATGTGGATGTTAGCTGGTGTCATCTTCTGGGACGCAGTGCCAAGGCATTTCTGCAGAGTGGGGCTCTGTCTCACCAGCTCCTGCCTGGGTAGAGCCCTGCAGGCTGCTGGGACTGGGAAATGAGATTTCCTGAGCTCTCAGCACCTGTAACTCCTCAGTGTTGCTCGGGTGTTGCTGCAGCACTGCTCCAGCAGCAGGCAGTGCTCCAAGGGTGGCTCTGAATGCACTTCAGGGAGTGGAAGTGAAGGGTGTGTTTCTGTGGGAATCCACAAAATCAGAGGGGTTTGGGAAAGCTGCACAAGGCAGATGTTAGAGACAGCAGAACTGTGATTAGAGCTAAGCAGCAGCCATGGGATTGGTCAGCAGAAAAATTATTTTAAAAGTACAAAAGCAAGGACAAATAGAACAATGGTCTGTGTATTAACGCTTGTCTAGAATAACTCCCTTAAGCTACAGAAAAGTTTATCTAGTGAGATATTAGGAAGTTTGAAGCTTAATAATGGAGCTCTGTGCATTGTGTTTTAAGGCTCACAAGCAGGTATTGTATTTGGAATAAGCAAGCATTGTTTAACCAAAGGTACCTGTGCTTATAGTGGTTGGATAGAACTGCTGTCACTGTGCTTTTGCTTTGTGGGATTGGTCCAAAAACTTATAAAGTGAGTTGTACCATTGAGTTCTTTGTCTGCTGCCTGGGATGTGAGCTGGTGGCATCTTCCCATTGTCATCACCATGGAATGAGACTGATGCTGGAAAATAGAACAGCTCAAGGCAGTTCCACAGCAGCCCTGTCCTGCTGGTGATTTGTACAGAGCCCCCGGGCAGTGCTGTGTGAAACCCTGTGAGAGGCTGCTGTGTTCCCAGGGGTGTGCTGTGTGCCTGGGGCTGTCTCCTGGCCCTCTCCCACCCCTCTGGATAATCATTAGCTGTGTCTGAGGCTTCTCCCGGGGACTTTGGGCTCCCTGCAGGGGAATAGCAGTGAGGCAGAGAGCAGAGGTTTGCTGCTGGCTGTGCAGAACCCACACCTGCTGCCACAGGTGTAATCATTAGCTTGGCCTTTCAAAGGGCCTGGAAATAATTATCAGGGTATTCGGTGCTGAGGAAAGTTGCAGGCTGGTTCTGGAGAGGTGCGTGGCTGATTTGGGGAAGCCTTGCTGTGCGCTCAGGGACAGAGCTGAACCTTCCTCTGCACGTGTGAGAGCCAAACAGGAGAGCCTGTGATCCAGAGAGCGGCTTCATGGGCTGCTCTCCTCGTTCTTGCTGCTGTACAGCTCTCTCTGCAGCTCAGTTTCCTTGTGTGGTTCCTTGGGGAACCAGGGAAGGTGGAGCTGGGCAGGGCACAGAGCCCAGGAGCTGCTGTTCATCACCTTCTCTGCAGGGAGCAGAGCCCAGGTTTGGGTGGGTGCTGCTGCATCCACGTGGAGCTGCACTTGGCAGTGAAAATGTGCTGAAAGGATGCTGCTCCAGCAGAGACATTGATGTTTGGTCCCGTGAAGTAATGCTGTATTTTGAGAAGAGACAGCAACATCTGAGAACTTCAAAACAGAAGCACAGCTATAACAGAGGATGCAGTGATTGTGGCTCTTCTGATGTTGTCATTGGCAAAATAAAAAATGTGGGAAATGGGAATGAATTTTGGTTGGGTTGCTGTTGTTTGGCATCTGTGGTTACTTCAAAGTTTTAACCTGTTCTCCCTGTTTTTAAAAGAGTTTGGTTTATGTTTAAGTTTTGTTTGTTTCTCCGGTGTTAGTGTGAGGGGAAATGACTTCAGTGTGGTTACAGAAGCAGCTGTGCCGCTGTGTGAGCTGGTGTCATTCCCAAAGCTCAGGAAGAACAACTCCAGAATTATTGACCATACTTGCTTATTTTTTAGGAATAACAACCTGTTAGTTTACACTGGTAGGGAGACTGAAACTGAAGCTGCCTTCTGCTAAAAGGGAAAGCTGTGTTGGAGCTGTGGAGGGCTGGGAGGGGAGTTTGCCAGTGAGCCACATCTTGCTGGATTCCACCTTTCCATGTCAGTCTGGGGCTGGATCAGCTGTGATCAGCAAACCTCAATTCTGGGCATTCCCTGCCATGCAGGTGACAGATCTCACCGTTTGTGGGAAATTCTGTGCATTTGGGGACAGCAATTCCTCTTGAAAGCAGAGTTGCTCCACTGCTTCAATCCCTGCATTCAGTGGAGAAAAGTATAAGAGTTACTTTCTCCTTTTTGATTGACTGGAGTAATTAATGAAAATAAGTGTCTAACATAGAAGCTGACAGGAATGTAATCTGATGTCTTGTCAAGTTCACTGGCATTACTTTGCAAGGGACTGACTGATAGCTCTGGGGGAAAAGAGCTTTAATTGTATTCATATGGAACCTACAGCATTTGTCTCTAACTCATCCAGCAAAAGTTACTGGAAATGTCCCCAGACCTTTCCACAGCCCTTAATGTTGAAAGGTTTTCGTGTTTTTAAGGCAAAATGTCAAAGAATTTGTTGACTTGGATGTGCAAAAGTGAGACAATTCGTGGGTGCAGCTGAATGAATTAATTTAAATTCTTAATTTAAACTCTACCTTAAATTCTTCAAGGTGCTCACAGAGTGCAGCTGTTGAGGCAGATCTCACTGTGTCCCTGAGAAATATTAAAGCTTTGATAGAAGGATCTCTAGGAGGTGGAGCAGCAGAACTCAGATCCTCTGCTGTTTGAGGATTGGTTTGGTGCTGGCAGGTGTTCAAAAGGTGGAAAGTGCTTCTAAAAGCCTCCCCTGTAATTTCAGTGTGAGTCCATGGAGTGATTCCATTGCTCTTGTGTTGGCTGCTGGCTCAGGTTTGGGAAATGCTGGGTTTGGGCTGGACCCCTTCCCTGCCCTGTGACACCACAGAGCTCAGGTGAAGTCATGAAAAGTTCCTTAGTGGTACAACAGTGAAGGGTTTAATACAGACACTTCGGAGAATTTAAATAGAAATCAGTGTTTCATAAGGTCCACGTTGATATTTGTGTTTGTTCTCAACACAAATGCTTGGAAATGGTGTCATTTACTGGAAAATCCTGTCATTTTTAATGCAGTTCTTGAAAGCTCATAACTAAGCTTTACTCAGCAGAAATAGGACTGAGCCTGTTCTCAGTCTGGGTTCTATCCTTTAGATGAAATATTAAGGCGAGATTTCTCTTTAGAAAGAAATAGTTCCTTTGGAGAGGGGGAGTGATCACCTTGGTGGGTGGGCCCAGAGTCCCCCTCTGACAGGTTTGCAGCAGTCAGCGCTCTCTCCTGCTCTTCCAGTCCCAACCCTAAAATCTGGTTATTTTAGCAGTTTCTAGTGTGTGTGTAATATTTGAAGCCTCAAGTCAAAAGTAGAAATCTCCTTTAGTAGTTGTCAGCTAAATACTTTTTTGTTGGCTGTTACGCCGCTTCTCACTGGACATTTAGAAACCAGGGCAAGTTTGGAATGAGGTTTGAGTTTTTAATGCCTACCTGAAAGAAATTCTGTGAGTAATTGGAAGATGTAGTGCTGTATGTTGTTGGGGAGAAAATTTAGAGCTTAGCACTTCCATATAATCATTATTTCACTGATATCCTTTGGAGAATGAAAGTGTTGTTACAATTCATGCAATACTTTCCCATTTGATGTATATTTCTGATAGCAAAGTGTGCTCTTTTATTTTGCACAGAGAATATTAGTAAATCAATTTCTATTGCCTTCTGTTGTGTATCATCCCTAAACGTTTCAGCTGCTTGAGCTTGTTTTATTGCGTGTATTTGCTTGTATTGAACGTGTTCCAGCTCTTCATTTCCCAGGGCACATAAAATGGGTGAAATTCCATGGGAAGGGGTTGTTTTGGGCATGTCAACATAGTGTCAGGAGTTTTTAAAGCTCTGCAAGTGCAGGCACTTAGAAGTTGTGGGAGTCAGACACATCCATGTGTGCTTGTGCACGTTTCTGAGTGCAGTGTGGTGTGGTGGGACATCACAGCATGATGCTGGTTTTTTGGGTGTTTTTGGCATCTGTCCATGTAAAGAAAGTCAGGAGAAAAGAAGTCTGCTGTTATTTCCCGGATTATACGGATTTACCTCCCAGAGAAGTTGTGCAATAAACAAAGAAAGGCTTGGCCTGGCCAACGTTGATGGAAAGTTCCAAAGGAAACGTCTGTGAGTGGTTACTGCTTTTGATGAAGCTCTTGTTGCACTTGCTAGAAAGAAAAATAGACCTGTGAACAAAGATGAGCTTGAGTCAGGCAGATGTTTATTGTGAAATGTGTAATTTGCAAGTCTGTCTTGCAGGACAAACAAAAACTGTCACAGAAAACAGATTTTAGTGTGTTCACCAGGGTCCCAAACATTCAGTTTCCAGCTTGCACCCTGTCCTTCGGCCAGTAACCAAACCTTAATGAGATGTGCTAATTGAAGGTGTTTTGTCTTTTCCTTGCTCAGTTTGGCTGAGCCAGCCCAGTTTTTCCCTGTTTTCCCACATTTTTGATGTGGCTGTCCAGCAAAGCCCTGCCCCTCCAGGCATCAGTGGGTGTCCCATGGGATTTCCACCAAATCCTCAGTCCCAAATGCTGAAGGCTCAGAAGAGAAGGATCCTCGTGCCCCAAAGGTTGGGTCTGTGGCCAAAAAGCAGAACAACTCAGGGTGGTTTGGGTGGGCAGGTGCTGGGGGGCACAGGGGCTGCTGGAGGGTTTGCTTTCATTACTGGGGAAAGGGATTTTGTCTCCCATAAAATTGCTTTTGCTGAGAGCCCTGTGAGGAATTACTGGAAAAGTCAGTGTGCAGTGAAGTCCTCCTCCTTCCCACCATCCTGCTGCCACTCTCTTATTTATAGAGCCTTTCCCAAGAACCTTTCTGTAGTCCCAGCCTGGTGAAAGCGCTGGGGAAGCAGCACAAACTGCCTCTTGCTTCTCTGTACCTGGCTCAGTGAGAAAAGGAGCCTTTTTTTCATGTGCCTTTGATAGGCTTTGGGAAAGTTTTGTCCTTGCTGGTGTCCTTTGAAATATTTTTTTTTTTCCGAGGGAGTGAACTTTGAAGTAATTAATTGGACCTTGGAAATCAAGTGATGATCTTCCAGATAGCCTGTCTGAGATGTGTGTCTGTGCTCAGAGCAGTGCCTCAGATGCTTAACATTTTCAAATGCCATCGTAAGTAAACAATCCTTGGAAGTGTTTGCTGGAGATGTCGCTGCCAAATTAAGGTAGAAATTGTAGAATCATAGAGCAGGAGCTCCTGAGGTACCATGAATTTCTTCTGGAATATTTTCAGAGGGTTCAGTAGGCTGCACAGGGATTTTCTTTGCGGGTTTAACAGGCAGAACAGCATAGAAAAGGTTTTTAAAAAGCAAAATACATAAATAGAGATGAATGGAGCCTGGGCTGATCCCTGGGAGAGGCCAACACTGCTGGTGTAACTTTCTCAAGTGACAAGGGTGGGCAAGTGCAGTGGCAGGTGGCAGAGTCTGACATTTGCAGCAACTTCTGTCTTTTTGACCAGCAGAAAGTGCTGTTTGTGTTTCAGATCTCTAAACAATTTCAGCAGGTACTTTTAGAACAGCCACAGGAATTGATGGCTGAGCCTTTACCTGAACATTTCCAGGTAACTCTCCAAGTTAGAAATAACTATTTAACACAATTTTTTTTGCGATTCTTTTGACACCTACTCATGAGTATTTTTGGTGATCTGATAGCTCAAGTTAGAAACACCAAGGCTTGCCAAGCTCTCTTACTCCTTTGAGGTTTTGTCATTTGTGTCCCTGATCCTCCCCAGTGCCAGAATCAAGTTTATAATATGCATCCTCGAGTACTTGGAGCTCTTATTTACTGGGAGATAAGTGCTCCTTGAGTGTCTCCCAGCTTGGCCTGGGTGAGGAGTACCAGATTTAATGTGGCCGTGGTTAGTGCTGACACCAATAATGTTGTTGAACTGTTGGGCATCAGCAGAGCTCAGATCCTTGCTTGTTCCCTTCCTGCTGTCCCTGCAGCACAGTAAATGTCAGGAATTATCCCCACATTGCTTTAAATGCCAGTGCTAAGGCCAGCTGCATTTAAATGCCAGTCCTACTTAAGCTTACAGGTATTGTCATGATGTTTGGGCTAGAAGGGGTTTTAATGAAACAGTGACCTGTGGCTCCATGAAAATTGAAATCAGTGATTTCCTTTGCTGGTAACAGAACCTCATTTACCCTCATGTGTGATTCCAGAGCAATATTAATGCTTGCAATACAAGTTTTGTACCTTTGAGGTGTCTATTATATAGATGGGAAAATAATGGTTTGGAATGGTGAAAGAAAATTCTGAAATGCCTCGAGGATTTTTCTTCAAGATTGCCATTCTAACTTTTTAAAATTAAAGTATTGGTTTTTAGGGAAAAATAAGCTAAAATAAAACCCTGAGCAGACTTTTGTGGGAAGCAAGCCACTGGCTATGTTCAGTCATCTGTCTTTGGTGTACCCAACAGGGTGTTGCTGGAATAGTTCCAGATTCTGGGAGTGTTGTGATGCTGCTCTACATGAAAAAGGCACAGATCACTTATCTTTGTGTGCTGCTTTTCCTCAGTGTGCATTGGGCTGGCCAAAGGGGGCATGACCCCTTCTGCTGTACTGGGTGATTTCATGGCCTGTGTGTGTTCAGATTTCTGGGGAAGTGCCTTCAGGCAGGAAGGACAGGAGATTTGGTTTTTTTGGGAGTGTGTGCCCCTGAGATGCTGGCCAGGTCACAAAAGAATCCCCCATTTCTGAGGGGCACTGGGGATGGAAGGACACATTCCTTTGGCCATAAGGACAGTTCTGGCAGCTGGAGCAGCAGCATCAGAATGCACATGGAAAATGCTGGGATTTGTGCAGTGTGATAACTGCAGTGCTCCTGCTTCACTCAGTGGTCAGGTGCTTTGGGCAGAATAAACTCTTCTGTCATTAATGTTCTGGACTGAAAATGTTATTACCTCAACAGCAAGCGCTTTCAGGCTTTTTCTGTATACAGTCCAGGTGATAAGGTGGGAGAGGAAGGATAATTGGAAGGATAATTGGCATGAAATGTGGGGTGTTTTGGTGACTGTACTGACAGTCACTCATCTTACCTGATGAGTCTGTCTCCTTACTCTCACAGATATTCTCTAGGCCAGTCTACATTTGAGTTTCTACATTTGTGTTCTCAGTTTCTAGGAACTATTCATTCTCTCTGGACACAGACCAATCTTGACCTTTTAAGTGTAGCCATTTTCAGAAATTAAATTTTCTTATTCGTTTTTCTTTCATTCTGTTTGCTCCCTGGCCCAGCTGGCACTTGCAGGCCATAATTTAGTTCCTTCCTTTTTAGCAAAAGCAGCTCCAAAGAACATGGGTCGTTGTTTTCTGGATGCAGTGTGAAATTCCTCTGCTTTTGTATGCAGCTACAATATTGGTAACACAAAGTCCTCAACCATATCAGATTAATGAATTCACTGCCATGATAATTCTAGATGAGTCTGATGCCCAAAGGAAGGAGTGGACAGGCTTGGAAATTTGGTGTCCAGTCCCTGTGCTCAGAGGGATGAGGTAAAAGTGCTCTCAATCTGGGAGGTTTTGGGAGGGGGTTGTGTGTGGGTTTTGTTGGGTTTATTTTGCCTGTCCCTAGAGGCTCTCAGAGCAGCCACATCACTCATGATGGGCTCGGTGTCATCAGCCCCAGAGGTGCCTTAAATGCCGCTTTGGATAGGGACTGGTGGCAGGGACAGGTTAAAGCCTGACCTGATGTGGTTTTCAGCCCAGGAGCTCAGTATTTGAGCCCAGGGGTAGCAGGGGCAGGTTAAAGCCTGACCTGATGGGGTTTTCAGCCCAAGAGCTCAGTATTTGAGCCCAGGTGTAGCAGGGGCAGGTTAAAGCCTGACCTGATGTGGTTTTCAGCCCAGGAGCTCAGTATTTGATCCAGTGCTGCCTGGGACTGCTGAAAGGTGAGGAGTTGCTGGTGCTGGCTGTCATGAGGTGCCCCTTGCCCTCTGTGAGGGGGTACAGGAGCTGCTGGGCTCGGGTCTGACGCTGCCCCAGGGCCACCTCCAGCCAGGCTTTGCTCTTCTGGAGCTCATTCCCACCCTGGGATGGAGCTCAGGAAAGGCAAAACCCCTGAGCTCCTTTCCGGCATGTGAAACTCACATGGTTGTGCATCCACAAGATCATGCACCCACTGGCATGTCCTTACCACATGGTGTTAATTGGCTGATAAGTTCCAAAATGCCTGTTCCAGAGGGGAAGGAGGCTGCTGAGGGACACAATCTGGGGACTGCTTCCACCAGCATCCTTTCTGCTGCTGTGTGTTGGTTTTCATCCTGTGTCTGCATCCTTCTGGGAAGTGACAGCCTTGTGAGCCACACACAGCTTCGTCCTTGAGCTAAAACAATGGTATTTCCAGAATGCCTGCTGCACTCACACAGCTTCAGATCCCCAGGAAAGGCAGCTGGCATGCCCAGACCTTAGTGTTGGCTTTTGCATCAGCTACATGACACATCGTGTGAGTGGTTTCATGCACTGAAATTGGTTCTGCTCCTGATGCTGGCTGCCTAAAAGAGCAGCATTTAGATAATGCATTCCATGGCATTATCTAAAACACTTATCCCTGTGGTCCGTCCCCAGCAGATGTGCATTCCCTTGCTGAAATGGCATAAAGGTCTGAGGGGGAACTTTTAAAAAGTCTGGAAGCAGGGTTTGTGCTGGTGGTCTGGACTACAACTGTCCCATCTACCTTTGTCTGCTTCCCAATGGTTAAACTGACAGGCAACAGCCAGCTGACAAGTGAGCATTGTACAAGTAGCAAAAGCTGAACTGTTTGCTCAAAAATTTCAATTTCACGTAACATCAGCATGAAATTTGCTGTTGCTGTCTCTAAGGCTGAGTGCACCGTGGATTACTGGCAGTAAGTGATCATCAGAGATTAATTTTGAAATATTTCTGAGATGTGACTGAATAAGTTGCTGCCAAATGCATCTCTGTTATTTCATGGCACTTGTTCTCTCTGCTTAATTAGAGCTGCTGAACTGTTGTAGTGTGGGAGCAGACAACTCTCATCATGCAGGTTTTTGTCCTGACATCTGTGTTCCACTTAGTGCTGTTGTCTCTGTAACAGAAGGAAAATTGGTGTGAGAGCAGAGCTGCGTCCAGTTTCTGCTGCCTGATACGTGCTGGCCCCTTAGGTTTGTAATAAGTCCCATTCCTTGTAGCACGAGAAATAAGTAGTGTATTGAGCATTAATTTAGAATTGTGTGTGAGACATTAATTGCCTGCCATGAGGGCTGTTGGATACCTCTTTAAAGTACATTAAATATTGTCCTGTTTTGGCACCTTTCCTTTGTGTGCACACAGCCACTGTAGCTGCAAGGACAGTGTAAAATCACATTTTTGAGATGTGCCTGACGTTCTTTCATTCCTGTAGCTCACACAGGCAGAGCTTTCTTTTAGACTTGCATGGAAAGTATCTGTCATGCTAAAGTTAATCTGTTAATAACAGGATTATTAAAATGCCCTGTTTGATCTGAAATCAGAATGTCTTTAATCAATGTTGGTAAAAATAAACCTTAGGCATGGAGTTGCCTCAGGATCAAGAAACATGAGCCCAGAGTTGGTTTGTGAGAAGCTGACTTGGGCAATGGTTTATTTCTGTGAAAATTGCTTTTTCTATCCCATAGACACAATTAAAGCTGCGTTATTGCAATGAGCAGCCTCGCTGGCACACAGGTGGAAGATTATAAAGACATTTGTGATGCTGCAGTGAAGCCCCCAAGAATGAATGGTGCAGTGAGGGTGAAATCAAATTGTCTGGGTGCTGTAATGAGAAGAGTCAGGTTTGCTTTTATCCCTCCAGCCAGCTGGGAACACTCAGGGCTGCATTCTGCAAGGGGAGATTGTGCTGTCGTTGGGAGATCATTGCAGCAGCCACAAAGAGAATGCAAGCTATCTCCAATTTATTTTGGCCCACTTAGTCCAGCATTTGATGTATCTGATACATTGTTTGCACTGTGAAGTTTAAATATTTTATCTGTTACATTTAAATGAAAATAAACAGCCCAAAAGGAGGGAAAAGGCGTGCTAAGTAAATACTTGGGGGAAAATATTCCTCTGTTCTTACAGCACTTCAGTAATGAAGGAGAAAAAATAATGCCTGTAATGCATTCTTGTGATGTTTCTTTTATTCTTGTTAGCTGCTCTGAAGAGCAAGAGAGCACAGTGTCTAATTCTAGAATTGCACAGCCCATGGGTTAGGGGAATACAGGTCTCATGGAGAACCTGCATACCTGTACCCTTCCTTTCTTACAAGGTACTAAATTACAAAGCAGAGCCATCCCACCCTGGTGTTAATGTAACATATCAGCAAAAAATTAAGTGTTCAAAACCACCCAGGATTGTCATATTGAGAATTCTCATTTAACTTGAAGTGTTCATTAACCCTTAGCTGTTGTCATTTTCCATATGAATTGTGAACGCACAAAACCAGGCACTCAGAAGGCAAAATGAAGTCTGGATGCTGAGGTTATATGGATGCACTACTGCAGTTTAACATTTTGAGATAGAATGTTACTATTTTTGGAGTCACTTAGCTTTCCCAGAAGCAGAAGTTATTTAGTAAGCTGTGAAGCCATCAGATTTACACGACTGTCCAGATCCAACTCCATTTTTTAAATGTGCTGTTTGTCGAGCTTCAGACTCTGCTGGGAATACTGGCAGTGGCTCCAGCAGCAGGCAGGCATGGGCTGAGCTCTGCCTGGCTCTTGCACGCATGGCCAAACCCTTTTGGGCTTTTATTTGCCTCTTCATGGCCCATAGAAGCCTGTTGGGTTTATTGCTGCCAGGTTCTGCCTGCTGGGGTGTTTTATACCCAGCTTCTGGAAAACAGCATGCCTTTTCCACAGCAGGTTTCGTAAAAGTGTCAATAATATCTGTGATTCTGGTCTGCACACTTTTCTGAGGAAAAAGTGTGATAATCTTCACAAGCCACGTGCTCCTCAAGCTTGGAAATTAATGGCTGATTGCAGTGATGGGTTTTGCCACCAAAATGAAAATCCTTGGAGCCAAACCCCTGTAAGTCACTCCACATCCTCTCCTCAGTGCATCTGGTTTGATTTTCTATTTTTTTCTTTTTAAAGATCTCAACCTCAGCCATAGCAGAGAAAGAAGTGCGTGTGTTTTCAAATTGCTGGGTGGATAATTTCCTCAATGGCTGTTAATGAGCAGAGTGCACTCAACATCTGAGTTTCAGGCTGTGTTGGGTGTGTAGGGACGGAGCTGCTCGCATCAGGAACTCCTCACACGCCTGAGGTTTCAGTTCCAAGGCTTGCATGTCCAGGTCTCATTTCCAAAACCTCCAGCAATATCACTCAAATTCAAGATTTCTGTTCACTTCAAGCTGCAGAAATCATTCTCCCGATGTGCTCAGGGAAAAGGCAATTCACCCTGGCTCTCGGAGCTCGAGAGGAGAGTGAAGACTGTGTTTCCTGCCACCTGGAATAAACTAGAATTAACCTTTCCAGTACCAAATTTCCAACTGCTGCTGAGGCACTGCTGCTGTCACAGCCCCTCTGTGGTGTCTGCTCAGTCTTGGAGTTACTCAGAAGACTGAAGCTGGTTTTTGTTGAGCCTGAGCTAATGAGCATCTCAGGGACAGCAGGTATTCCCCCAGGCTGAGTGCAGCATGGACAGGAGGGAGCAGGTTCTTCCCCTCCTGGAAATCCAGGGGAACTCTGCAGGCATCCCCTCAGCACTTCCAGGAGGGAGGAAAGAGCCCTGGGAAGATCAGAGACATTTTTGTGCTCCTTGCTCCTAAAGCTTCGCAGAGAAATTCGGTGCAAATTCACCCAGACCCTGAGTGAGTCACCCCAGAATTCTCTGGCTGGTGCATTACACAGGGATGGGACTTGGAGCTTCATCTGACTGTGGCACGATTTCATGCAAATATAGAAGGTTTTTGATCTAACATTTGTTTCTTTTTATCCAACACTTGTAAATTACTTATCTACAGTTACTTCAGTTTCCTTTTGCATGCTTGGTGACTGATTCCAGGGCTGCTGCAACACTAGAGCAGGATTGTTTCCTGGTGCACTCTTCCCACCTGCCCTTTATGGCTTAAATAATAATAATTAAAATGCCTGAGCATGTGTATAGTGTTCTCTAGGAACAGCTGGTAGCTTAGCACAAGGTCTGGGGAGTTTCCATCTTTTGGAGGGATGTAGGATCTGACTTTGCATTGCAGGCAGTGCCTGAGCACAGGAAATGATAGGGAGTGAATAAAAGATAAGTGCTGCTGCATCCACCTGATGGTGCTTGACAGGCTGGGTTGTTTTTATGCCTGGAGAGGGGGAGAAAGTCAAGACAAGATCAGCAATGGGCTGCAGTAAGTAAAGGACAGCAGAGTGAGTAAATGATGTCTGTGATATCAATGCACATCTTGAACTTGTTTATTTATAGCTTGCATGTGTCATGTATTTGGAAATAGAAGAGCTGTTTGGTCACAGCCCTGCAGTAGCACATGCTTGGCAAGGTGCAGTAAGTTAGTACTTTTATTTTGAAAGATTTTTTGGTATTTATTACTCCTGGAGGTTTATAACAGTTCATTAATTTGATTCTTTGAAGGTGAGTGTGTTTCCCCCAAGACTGACAGCCACATACTCTTTCTGAATCATCCAGACACCAAGCCACCATTCTTAATTTTCTGGCCTAAACTCGAGATGTGTTTCAGCTCTGCCAAAAGGATAAATCTGGGACTGAGTCCGAGGTCCCAAGATTTGACCATATGTGGATGTCCCCTTGGCTGTTTGTTGCCCTTTGCCTTTCACCTTTCCCAGCTCCCTGGCAGGGCTGAGTGGCAGCCCTGGTGTGTTCCCAGCCAGGGCTCACATGGGAAGTTTTCCTTCCCAGGATTTGCCTCCTTCCCTTGGAGGGCAGGGAGGGTGGTTCAGAGGCTGAGCAGCTGCTCAGCAGTGCCTGGGGCTCCCCAAATTCCGAGTGCAGCAGCTCTCCCTTGCCAGGATGGGAGCAGATTGTGGCTGGCTTGATGGATGACCCCATCAGCTGGCTGGGAGCACATCTCTGCCACAGCCTGCTCAGCAATGCAGCAGGAAACGTGTCCCTTGCCTCTCTGTGCTGCCCTGCTGGCAGCAGACAGAACAAATGCTGCCTGGGGGAACAGGAGCAGATCTGGGGTGTTGAGGAGCGGATTGAGGCCCAGCCACAGCCGGGACGGGATGTGCTGGATGTGGGAGCTGGCAGTGCCTTGAGGAACCAGCTGCTTCCTTGAGATTGCAGCAGGGATCTCGGCTCTGCTCTCTGCCCCTGCACATTCCCTGCCCTGGGCTTGGGCCCTGAGCAGGGCTGGGGCAAAGGGAATCTCAGAGGTGCCCCTGGAGCATCCCCAGCTGGTACCAAACGTGCAGGGAGAGGGACAGCAGAGAATGTGCCTCAGCTGGGGCAGGTGCTGGGAGCAGGGGGAGCCAGGTCTGATGGGCAATATTCCTCACGATTTTGGTTGTGACTCTGTCAGGAAATTTGCACCAGCTCTTCTGCAGGCAAACCTCTTGTGAAGCATGGTGACCTTCCCAGGAAAGCCTGGGAGGGGGGTTTGCCTCCTCCCAGGGCTGCTTCACAGCTCAGCACCTTCCATGTCAGCTGGGAACATCACCCACTCGTTCTGGGTCCCTGAGACTGAAGTTATCTGTGGGTGTGGGTTTCACAGGGCTTTGGCAGGGGTGCTGGGGCAGAAATGAGTGGGGACAGGACCCTTGAGATGCCTGTGCCCAGCATTGCCCTCGTGGGGTTTTGGGGCTGTTTGCTTGCACACTGATGTGGAGTGGCTGGGATTAGCAGGCAGAGCATACTGTGTGGGTGTGAGCAGGTCCACCTTTATCTCCTGTGACATCACTTTCACCTGTGTTAAATATCATCACCAGCCTCTGTAAAATACTTTGTGTTAAAGCACGCCACTAAAAGCAGCAGTGATGGTGAAGTGATTTCCAAGACTATTACAAGTGTAAACCTGAGAAAACTATTTTTATGGCAAATAAACAGCCATACAGAAGTAATAAATTATTCTTCTATAAACATCTTGAAAGTAAGAGAAATAAAACAAGTCTGCCTGCTGATAAGCCAGGACCAATGCATTCATGAAAGAACTGGTCAGCCTGTTAGTTCAAGTACATTGAGCCATTTCTTTTCCCAGAGGAGTTTTTTTGTGAAAGCAATTCCCTGACAGAACTGACCAGCATTTGTCTTTCTGTGCACAGCAGGAGCAAGCAAAGTAGCAAAGTTATTTTCCTTGATACCAGGTTGCAACATAACCAGGTGAAAAAGTTTTGTTTCTAGGCTTTAAAGCAAAATATTCCTCCATTTTAAGTTTTAAATAAACACTTTAAGCTTTAATAGTCTTATTGTTTGGGTTTTTATTTGAATAAATGGGAAGTTTGGGTCCGTATTTTGCTTGGATACACGTGGCTTCAATCAATGACTGTTTCCTGGTGTTCACGTCCGATTCAAAAGCAATAAAGGGCAATAAAGCAGATTATTGCACAGGATCAGGTGGAGAAGATTTCCCCATTCCAAACACACATTCTCACAATTCTCCTGGTAGATGTTTTACAGCTCTGTAAACACTCAGTTTATGTGCTGCTGCTTATCTTGCTTGCTCCATTTTTAAAACCATAACACTGATCCTCATTCTGTGTATAATGTCTTCCTACCAACTCAAACAACTCCTTCCCTTGGGCTCACGTTTCTAATTGCAGCTTTAGATCAGCTCTCCTCACTGTAACATTTCTTTCCTTTTGATCTCGATGCCTGCTTCAGACATGCTGTAATTAAATATGCATCTGCCACATCCTAAGCATTCAGCCTGGAGATCTGCTGTAAAGCTGAAATGGCTCTGTGTTCTTAGCTCAGGAGCCAGGAAGGTCTAAAGAAAAGCTTGGGAGCCACTGGTTTTGTTTATACTGTCATTTGAGATGTTATTTGAGCCGGCTGGTTTAGGTTTTGTTGTTTTAAGAGCGATGAACTTGTGTCAGACTACAAGGGCAGTTAAATAATTGTAAATGATTTGTACATCTTAGCCAGCAGCTTCGTGGTGGATGTGGCTGTTATGGAAGATGTGGAGGAGAGGCAGAGCTGTGGGGTGTGCCCAGTTCTGCCCTGCTTGTTCCTGGCTGTGAGAGCTCTGTGCCAGCCCTGGTGCTCTGGCTGTGCCCTGCTGGGAGCTGAGTCCTGCTCAGGCTGTGCCTGGCCCCTTGTCCAGGAGCGCAGGGAGCCAAGGGGAGCAGTTCCTGTTCGTTGCCTGATGAGACACCTGGGTGTCTGTAGGGTTGCTCTGGTGCAGGTGAGGATTCACAGATGCACGTGGTGCAATAAGGAACTATAAAATGCATTTCTGGGCCCTCCGTGCCTGAAGTCTGCTCTGAAGAGATTTTCCTTTCCAGCCCTGATGAGAGACCTCCCCACCTTTAGTGCAGGATTTCTGTGCAAGCAGGGCTGAGGTTTAAAACTCTCTGGGGGAAATAAGCAATGCTTTTGGTGAGCTAGAGATTACTGAGACCTCATTCTGGCTTCTTCACCTTCATTCTTCCCCTGCCAGCAGGAGCTGTAAAATCCAGTGTCCAGTCTCCAGACAGTATATGTCAAACATCCTTGGAGCCTTACCTGCCTTGTCTTTTGCTCTGAGGTGTTTGATCATGATTTGGCCATTCTTGTTGGACTTTGCTGGGCTGGTTTGAAGGAAAGGCTGGCTGAGATGTTAGAGGCCATTTAGAGGTGGGAATGTGGTGACACATATGGAACATGGTCCCTGCTCATGAGCTTGTTTGGCTTTAGAGCAAAACCAAAAGGTACTCCAGACCCCCCTATTCACCCTCTCAAATACTGCACTAGATGCCACCCACCAAATTCCAAAAAAGGCTGAATGTTCTTCTAGTCCTGTGGTGTAACTCACTGAAATACCACAGCAAAAATACTCCTCCTTCTGAAACTGGATGACTTTTCCAGGGAGCTCACTTTCATTGAATGATTTCTTCACATTAGCAAGTGGAACACTGTAATGTGAGAGAGTGAAATTTCGTTTAATCAGGTCAATAGGGTTAAAACTATAGCCTTCCTAAAGGGTTAGTGAATGGAATAGCACATGGGAAAACTAATATAAGTTAATTTTTTAAAGCAGCTTGTTGCACTGCGTAAAACCTCTCTGTGGATGCTTTTCTTCACCATTAAAGTGGCCTAATTCAATTGAGTTCACTTCCAAACTTAAGTAAAGAAATCATATTAAAGCCACTTGTCTAAAAGCTTCCCTCAGCTTCAGTGACAATTATATTTCAGATAAATGTGGCAGCCAGGCCCCTCTGTATAACTGCAGAGTGTGACAAAAAATGCAAATATGTCATTAATTCCTACCCTGTAGATAGGCTTGCCATATCCTAATATGGTTTAATACTGAGTTAATGAACCTCTAAAGAAATGTTTTTCAAGTAGGATGTTATAATTTGTTTCATCATTATGCATATTGACTATTGCAGCCTTTTGAAATAAAAATACAGGCAAAGTATTCCAAGTGCTCTTTACATTTGTTACAGGTGGGACAGGGTATCTGTTACTGGTTAGAATATAAAAATTGGGATTGGTTGCACTAAAGTAGCTGTCACTTCTTTCTGTGATCGATTTATAGGTTTTAAAAAAGATAATAAACATGTTAGAGGAGATGAGAGGCTCCTTGTAGATATCATTTAATAAATGCACTGATAAATGTCTGTGTTTTATTGTGTGTTTATGTCATAATCACCTAATTATGTGATCCAAAGTGGTTTCTAAGTGTTGGTGCTGTTGTCCCAGAAAGGTTTTGCAGAGGACAAGCACAGGTTTGTTTCAGAAGTCATATCCACGTGTTCAGCTTGTTTCTTTTAGTGTTTTTCCTGAAGTCTGGGGCTTAGCAAGGGCTTGCATTGACCTCGCTTTTTGAAGCAGATCTCAACCCTGAAGAAAAACCCTTATGTTTTGATAGATCCCTTTCAGCAGACTCCAGAAAGAAACAGGTTGGCAGATGAAAATGTTGGAAGTGCACAGAATGAAGCCTCCAGGAGCCCCTGCTCTGGCTGGGCTGGCATTCTCCTTGGCAAGCAGGAATCCAAGGGTTCCCATCACCTGTGTGCCCGATCCCAGCGGTTCCCAGCTGTAATTGGTGCGCTTCTGTGGGTTTGCATCATCCTGCCACAGCTCCCCTCTTGCAGGCTGTGTTGCAGATGATCATCAGAGGAAGGGAAGGGTGCTGAACGGCCAGGTTTGGGGTATTTGCAGGGATGCTGGCTCAGCTGGCACTGGGGCTGTGTGTGGAGGTCAGTGTTTGTGAGCATCCCTGGGATTGGGGCGGGAGCTCCTGGTGCTCCCAGAGCTCTAGGCTCTTCTGTGAGCATGCTGAGTGTCCATGCAAGCACTGCCATAAGAACTGGTGGATTTGGGCCCTGATTCACCATCTAGGCTGATCTGTGAGATGTTTTCAAAGTGAGATGCTGTCCTGGAGGTCAGTCCCTGCTGCCCTGGGGTTTGCTTGCGTTAGAGGAAGCCCCAGCACTGCATCTCTGACCTGAGAGGAGAATTTACAGCCTGTTAATGAGTGCTAATTGCAACCACAGCCGCATCCATAGGTGCCATGGTGGCCTTGAGATGCTGAAATGGGTCAGGAGAGCTCACGTGTTTTATTGCCGTTCCTGGAGTTGGTCAGTTGTTTCCTGATGTGGCTGATCAGACAACAGAGACTCTTCCAGGCTTGTTGGAGCCTCCCATTTCTGCAGTTTGTTTCCTGTATGTTTGTGCTTGTTGTGTTGGAAATATCTGTTCTTTCCCTGGGCTGTTAATGGTGCCATTGGCAGGACTGGGTGCCAGGGTGTAACTCCTTGCCATTCCTGTAAACCTGCATGACACTGGTATTTTGACTCCTAGGGAGGTTGGGTTTCCCCATAAAATAATGAAGGAGAAGAGTGTTTGGCAAGTGATTCATCCTTTGCTGAGATGATTATGTACCCTCTCTTCTTCAACCTCTTTATCTGTTGTGAATGATTGGCATGCATCCCTCTTGATGAGAGAGGAACCTTCCCAAAAGGCAAGACAAACTGTGCATCTTCAGCAATGCGCTCCGCCGTGCAGAGGGGTTTGGTCTGTGGGTCAGTGCCTGACGCAGCTGGACAGACTGACCGCCCTTTTCATTTCACTGCAGAGCTTTGGCCAGTTATTTGTGGCCTTTTTCCAAGGAGGGGTGTAAAAGTAACCCTTTCTTTTCCCCTCTGTAGTTCTTGCTTTGGTTTGTAAACCCCTCAGGGTAGGGGCTGCTCCATATCCCACCCAAGTCAACACTTGGTGCATTTGTCTGATGACACAGAGATAGGAAAGCACCAGGATCCTTGACTCTGTCACCTTGTGCTGCTGAGGCCCTGACAGACATTGCCATGCCAGCTTCAAGACATTTTGTTTATTTTTTCTTGGTACAGCTCACTTTGTTTTGCTGAGTTGACAAATCTGACCTATAAACAGTTACAGTAAGCTTGTCTATTAGCTTGTCTATAATAAGCATATTTCTTGGCGAGTTGTTGTGGCAAAGTTTTTTAAATGTAGTTTGCACAGCCCTCACA
This sequence comes from Geospiza fortis, assembly GCF_000277835.1. NCBI lineage: Eukaryota > Metazoa > Chordata > Aves > Passeriformes > Thraupidae > Geospiza > Geospiza fortis. The sequence goes on along the minus strand of NW_005054341.1, from coordinate 1,234,383 downwards.
CGTGTTGGCTAGCTGAGTATTTTGTTTGCTCTCCCCTGCTGCAGAGGGAAGGGGCAGCAGTTCCTCAGAGCTGCTCCTCATCTGTGTGGGTGATGCAGGCAAACCCCCCTGGTTTTGAAGTAATTTAAATGATTTGGTTCTGCTTTGTTTCTTGTGTCCCAAGCAGAGAGACAAGAGGGTGGGAGGCTGTTGGTTCTGCTGGGAGAGCATAAGCAGTTTTTCATAGGGTTTCAGTGCTGTCTGGCCGAAATTTCTGCTGGAAAATTCAATATGTTCTAAGGAGGTCTAGTGCTGGAAAGGAATGAAAGTGCTATTCCAAGGTAGGAATGTTGGTGTTGGTACTAGGCAATAGCAGCACCAATCCCTCACCTTACAGCAGCCTTTGGAGTTAGTTCTGAGTTTTCTGCTGTGCTTATCTACTGCATTTAGCTCACCAGAGTAATCCTGTGCTCTGCTTTCTAAAACTGGGCTTCAGTGACATCCCTGGGAGCTCCTGTGTGTGCTGCACAATTAGCTCAGCCAGCATGCAAGGCCAGACTTTGGCTGGGAGTGTTTTCTTTTCAAGAAAGACCTGATAAGATCTAATTCCTTTTATCAAGTCACAAACCGCTGTCTGTGTATTCATTAAGAAATGAGCAGCAGAGGTTGAGGCTGAAGCCTTGGCTGTGTGACAGAACATCCCTGGCGTGCAGGCAGTGCCTGGAGCACCTGCCAGGTCCTCGGGCAGAGCTGCAGTCCTGGCTGCCCCAGGGCTCGGGGTGAGGCTCTGGAGAGCCCTGGCTTTCCCAGGGGCTGGAAGGAGACAAATCCCTGCGCTGGTGACTGCACAGGAATGCCTGAGCTGCAGTTCAGGAGCTCTTCGGTGCATCCCCACATCTGCCCCACAAAGTGGCATTTTCTCCTCTCGCTGTGGCAGTGCCATCTGCTCTAACCCAGTCTGCCTAATAGAAATAATAGGCAGAGTTCTTTCTTTTATGTGCTTAGAATTTGCACTTTGCAGTGGCTGAATGATTTCTGTGGCTTAGGCATAGCCACGCCCAAGGTTTTGCATGCCTAAGGGTTTTTGCATGGTAACTTCCCAGAGTCTGGCAATTCCTGTGCCCAGCGTAGAGACCCCATGGCATACAGAGCATGCTGCTGAGTTCTCCTTGGATGGGAGTCTCAAAGGGATGATTTCAATATTGCACCATCTTTAAAAAAATTATTCAATTGGACCATTTAGCTTCAAAGTTGAACAGAAGACGTGTGAGTGCAGAGCACTTATCCAGGAGCTTTGCTTTGAGAGGGTGATTAATGCAGGATTTGTAGAAGGAAAATGATTTCTTCCAGTGGCTTGACTGTAACAAGTGAGAAGAATAAATGTCCTAATTTAATATTTATGTAGGTGTCTCAGTAATAGGCATCCTACATCCTAATTATGTAAGAAAGAAAAGTGTTGGTGCTGGCATGAGCTCGTATATACTTGTAGGATAAGGAGCACAGATAGATCATCTGTCCCTTGTTTTGCCATCTTTCATTAAAATATCCTGAAATGAATTAAAGCTGGTTTATGATGCATTAAATTACAGTTGTTCCATGTTTGGGTAAATAAGAGTTGGGGGTTGTTCTCGGCATTTCTCAGGTAGTGCAATCTGGGAGCTTTCTTCACCCCTCCAAGATGTTCTCAGAGAAAATAATTATTCATCAGGGATTTGTACCTGAACACAGCTTAATTTGGGAACTCTGATACCTTTGGAATTTAGCTTTGTATTGGGTTTATTTCTTCTAATTTGCTTAATTTTGCAATATTTTGTGATAGCCAGAAAATAACTCCATCCTGTTTTTAGGGATAAACCAGGAAATAATGAGTTATTTTCTATTGCTTGATTTTGTGCACTAAGTTTGACAACTTTCCATTTGTGGGGAAACTTGAGAGAGGGGAATGTCACCAACTTCAGAGCTGTCTAGTGAATTGGAAGGAGTGAGCATCTCTAGAATTCAAGTCCTAGGTGTAACTGGGCATGAATTTTTAAGTCCTTTTGAACCAGAAATCTTTTTAATTTCATTCATTGTGGCCAGTTGTTGTAGTAAGAAATTTTCCAAGGCGCACAGTGCTGTTTTCTATGGAGTGCAAGCTGTTTAAATGTCCTTTTGTGCCTTTGAAACCTCCTCTAAAGTTTTTATGAAGCATAAAACAGAGGGAATGCAATTAATTAGTGCAGTCTCTTATCATTCAGTAGCAAAGAGGAACTGTTAAATGCTTTTAGAGCACTACATTATAATAGAAAATTATTGTTATTCTTTAATACCAAGCTGACAAATCAGAGCATGCAAGGACTAATTATGAAGGATGGAAAACAAACACAATTTACAAAGGCTTTGTTTGTGGCACAAGTTTGCCTGTCAAAGCAGACAGGAGAAAGCAACAGAATTATGTAGAATCTTTTGTGCTCTAAGTCACCATTTTTTTTGGTTGGAAATTGATGCTTCTTTGTGATTTAGATAATTCCTCCAAATCTCAGGTGCTCTAAAAAATTGTCTCCCTTTTAAGCAGTGCTTTGCAAATTAAAGCCTACCCAGTGGTGCAGAGCAGCTGAAGGGTTTGCTGCTTTTAATGGAAACAGGCAGGGATTTTCATCTGTGCCTGAGTGAGGGTTGCTGCCTTGACTCTTGTGTTTTTAGAGGCTGTCCTGATTCCTGATTCAGAAATACTTCCCCTTGTTGGGGTGTAGACAGAAGTTACAAATTGTTTAACGTGTTCCTGGCTAGGGCAGGGAGATGTGCCCTTGTGTTTTTCTGGGTACAGGCTGAGGAGGAGTGAAAATAATTTGATTTTGCAGGTCCAGGTGATTATTACCTGTCAATTATTACATGGCCAAGCCATGTGACGTGGAATAGCTCTGAAGCATCTGTTTTGCTCGTGGCCACATCACAGTTGTAGAAGAACAAGCTGATTTCTCCGTGTTCTTCAGCA
>NW_005054341.1:1217634-1231342 GCF_000277835.1 Geospiza fortis | reverse complement strand
GCTCCTCTGCAGCTCGGCCTGGGATGCTCCCCCAGCCTCTGTCAGTGCACACTGAGGAGCTCCTGAATGTGCCATAGATGTCCTCCTTCCATGAATGATAACAGCACGCCTGGGCTGCAAGGTTAATGCTTTGGGCTGGGTGGGAATAGGAGTGAAAGAGAATAAAAATAAACTGGATAATGTGGATGCAGCAGGGGAAGAGCCAGACTCTGTTCAAGGCAGTACCAAAAATTCTCTGTTGATTTTGGAGGAGCTTTCAGGGAGGTAAGAGATGATCAAATGCTGCTCTGCAGCTCAGACTGGGATGCTGCCCCAGCCTCTGTCAGTGCACACTGAGGAGCTCCTGAATGTGCCATAGATGTCCTCCTTCCATGAATGATAACAGCACGCCTGGGCTGCAAGGTTAATGCTTTGGGCTGGGTGGGAATAGGAGTGAAAGAGAATAAAAATAAACTGGATAATGTGGATGCAGCAGGGGAAGAGCCAGACTCTGTTCAAGGCAGTACCAAAAATTCTCTGTTGATTTTGGAGGAGCTTTCAGGGAGGTAAGAGATGATCAAATGCTGCTCTGCAGCTCAGATTGGGATGCTGCCCCAGCCTCTGTTGCCAGTGCTGAGGAGTTCCTGAACGTGCTATAAATGTCCTGCTCTTCTTCCATGGATGATAACAGCACACCTGGGCTGCAAGGTTAATGCTTTGGGCTGGGTGGGAATAGGAATGAAAGAGAATAAAGAGAAACTGGATAATGTGGATGCAGTAGGGGAAGAGCCAGGCTCTGTTCAAGGCAGTACCAGATTTCCATGGGCTTTGCTGCTTTTTGTTCACAGGACTTCATGTGCACCTTGATATGACAAAACTTGGGGCTGGGACTGGAGTGTTTGCATCTTAAGTAATTTGTGACTAAGTGGATCTTTTCAGTTTAAAAACAGGGTGCAAATACATAAACAAGGAAGGGCAGTATTTTTTCCCAGTGAAAGGCAGCCTTGAACCACTGTTCTGATGTGGGGCTGTGGTTCAGATGCTCAGCTGAGCTCTGTGTCACAGCGGCTGGAAAAGAAATAACGTTACGACTGTTGTGCTCCAGATCCGTTGCTTTAAACAATTTAACCTTTTGAACCAGCTACAATCCTAGCTTGGACATCAAATGGAATTTGCAGTTACCTGTCCTGGCTAATTCCTGTGAAATTCAGTGTTTGTGAATGTGATGTTCTGCACTTTTGGAGAGCTTTGCTGTGAGGTTGCTCCTGCCTTTAAGTGGAGCTGGTAGCAGATGTTTTCTCCAAGTGTTTGAGATGGTAATTCTTCTGAACAGAGATTGCTTAGTTCATCAAATAGCTTATATAAAACACTTCTGTTTTCATAAGAAACATGTACAGTTACTCTGCAAAACACGGAGCTGTTCCTCTCCTGGGCTGCCAAAGAGAAAATGTTTCCTTTTTCTGCAAGAAAATATTTTTTTTAATGAAAGCCTGACAACGTGCTGTTTCTCACCAAAATTTCCTGTGAGAAAAATTCCTGCTCATCAACTCCTTGCCTCACCCAGGGCAAGGAAGGGCTCCTTGTGCTGCAGCTTCTCCTTGTGGGGACACCCTGATCAGAAATGGGGGTGCTCTCCTCTGGAAAGCAAGGGCTTGTTTGGGCAGGCTGGGAGGGGACAGAGCTCTTTGGGGCTTTTTGGGGCTTTTTGTTTGCAGTGACCTCTGGCTGTGGAATGAAGGGTTAGGGTTAAAATCCACAGCAAAGGATGTAGTCGGTTTAGGAAATGTTTGGGTTTTTTTCTTTTTATCATTAAGTAAGTGGTAGTCATGCCACTTTTCAGCTGATGCCCATCAATAAATCCATTTATTAGTAGACTCTTTGAAGCTACAGAACTTGAGATATTACTTCTATTCCCTTTCTTCTTTTTTTCTTTTTTTTTCAGCATACAGCAGAGCTTGTAGGTGTTTAATGGCTTTTAATAGTTTTTTCTTTTTTAAATGTACTTAACATTTTTTTAAAGAAGCGCAAGGGAGTACAAGCAGTGAAATTGCCTGAGTGTTTGGAGCTTTTATTAACATGCTCCATCCCACAGATGAGAACATGTCTTCGAGTCCTTAAGTTCAAGTTTAATCTGGGCATGAGACCAAGGACTTCAAATTTATGTCCAAATCTTGTATCTGATCCCATGTTAAACACATCCAGATGGAAGGTGATATTCTAATGCTAACAATCTGCTTCCCCTCCCTCTGCTGCCTTTCTAAGAAGTTGCTGACAAGTCTTTCTGACAGTCTTTTTTAAGTAAATGAGATCAAGTGTATTGAAGGTCTTTTATAGCAACGACCTCTGAGAAAGATTAGATTTGCAGTAGCACTGCAGAGTGTGGGTTTGCTGATATTCTCCCCTAAGTCCTGGGTGGCACAGCTTAAGGCTTGTTCTGGTCTTTCGATCCTATGCATCCCATGCAAATGGGTATCATTTGTACAATTTAGTGTTAGTAATTTATAAGACTTTAATAGGTAAATAATTTCTTGATAAGTCTGTTTTTCCTATATTGTTGTGATTTTTGGCTCATCCTTGGCATGGTGTCCAATGCAGCTTAGGTGATGTCAGTGTAGTTCATTGAAGGATGTGGAAATGAAACATTTCTCCTTCATGACCAGGATCTAAAAGATACAGCGAGTCTTTGACAAACCATTTTTTTTTGGTTTTCCCTCATGATGTGCTGGGCTTGCTGCATTTCAGCTCTTGGATTCCTTGTGTCTGTGCTGTTAATGTGTGTTGGCTTTCCTGCTTGGCACAGTCTGACATTCAGGTGTGTGTCAGAGGAGCTGCATTTCAATTATAAGAATGGGTTCTTTCTGCCTGTAGGGTCAGTGTCCTGCCATCCCATCCAGACCTGTCCCCCTGGGCAGTTACAGAGCCTCATCCATCCTCTGCCTTCCTGCCCTGCAAGTCCAAGAGGCAAACAGTGGAGCCTGGGCTGGATGAGCTTTGCCTGGTTTTTACCAGCTGTGCTAGAAAGCATCAAACCCCTTTAGGATTCCCTGTGAGGTTTTTCAGAGCTGCTATCTCCTGCCCTCACTGAAGCCATTTGTAATGCTGAATGTGTTGAATTGCCTGGTTGGTGAGTGCTGCATCCAAGCCCTCCTCTACCTCAGCATGGGCAGGGCTCTGTCCCAAGCTGATCAGTTGGGGAGCCATTGTGTGCCTCCTGCTCTTCTTCCTGAAAGAAATACGTGGGAGCATTGATCTGTAGCAGCACCAGAGAGCAGATCCTGCAGAGGAACATTCACTGAAGTGTGTTTCCTGATGGGTGAAATTGTGCTCTTGCGTAGGAATAGAATTCCCAAGGAGTTTTACCAGTTGTTTTGCAGAAATATTTAGGGGGTGTTTAAATTGTTCATTTTAAAATGGCACTAGCATACCTTGGAGTCTGACTTGAACTTTACAGGTGGTGATGCCTGAAGGTCTGCAGATGATGTTCCCTGCTGCTGGGCTGTGCCCAGGTGGAGCTCTGGCTGTGCCCAGGGTTTCCATCCCACTGGGACACAAACACTGGTGGTGGGACAGGAGCTCAGGGGCTCTTGGGGAGATGCACTGACCACCCTCAGCATTCAGGCATTCAGCAGGTCCCAGCCATGGCTGTTACAGAAATATTATTCCCTTTACAATCCAAGTGCAGGTATCTTCACACACAGAGACACAATTTAAACTTGGCAGTGTATTTTGTGTAAATAAATATGCCTCACCCTGCTGGGGTACCATTCTCAATTTGCTGCACAGCACCCTAGAGGTGCAGTGTCAGCAGCAGGGACAAAGCATCCCATGAGCTGCAGATCTCCAGTTTATATTTTACAGCCTGAGCACCCTCTGTCCCCTCACTGGCTCCTGCAAACCGTGATGGCAGCCAGCAAAGAGTTAAAGGAAAAAGGGTTTATTCATTCCTGTCCTGCCTCTCCTGTTCAACTAACAGCAACTTCTCGCTGCTTTGGAGCTGATTTGTATTGATTGAATTTCAGCCTGGCCCTGTGGCTGCCTTGTAAAGCTCACAAGCGTGCCAGAACTCCAGGGTGCTTTGCTTCCATGGCGGAATGCAGGTGATGCCAGGGGTTTCTGGGATCCCTAGGGACCATCCCACAGCTCCCAGCAGGCAGAGCCCAGGCTGTTCAGCTCCTTGGGAAGGAGGCTGCGCTGCACAGGGCCCTGAAAGCTCTTCAAACTAATTCACATTACTGTGATCATCTGTCTAATTGTCTTTCCTTTAACCGCCATTAGCGGGTTCTGCATGGTTCCATTTGTCTCCTGGGCAAGGATGAAGACAAATTCAGTGGAGTTAGAGCAGTGCAGCGGGAGACACAAGCTGTGTGTACACGATGGGGAGAGATGATGATTTATTGGCCTGTGTGGTGGCAGGAGAGGGTGTGCTGGGGAAGGGCCAGAAAAAGAAATGCCTGAGAAGATCATCTCCACCAGCATTTTTATCTATTCCTTTTTTCCCTGTGTACATCTGCATTCTGTCTCCTGCTGTGAAAGATGTGCTGCTCTGCCTGCGTGCAAACATGGAGCTGGAATTCCTGTAAGCTTTTATTAGTTGGAAGGAAGTCTGTTTTGTGGCTAAGAGGCTGGGCTGGAAATTGGGAGGCTTGGACTTGTCTCCCAGGCTAGATACAGACTTCCTGGGTAAACAAAGAAGGTTCATTTAATCTTCCTTTACTTCAGGTCTTGATCTCCAGTGTGCGGATTAATAGTACTTCCTTTGTCTCTTCCTGAATATCCCCTCTGTTGATGCCTCTCTGAGATCCTTTTGAGGATGTAATTAAAACTGTTTTGTGGGTTTTTTCCGTTTATTCCACAGTCTTAGGAAAGAATTGTCCTCCAATTTGTTGTGGAGAGGTAGAACCTTAAAGCAGGAGCAAGACAATGGCATGTTTTACTGATCAAACACAGAAGTTGGGGTAAATAGAGATTTCCAGATAGGATACCATGGGCAGCTAAAAAGTGCCTTGGAACAGATGCTTTTGGTCTGCAACACATTGCAAGAGCCCTTCAGGAGGTTTTGAGGATGGAATATGGGTAACACAGGGCTGGTGTGGGGCCTTAATGGGCTGTTGACAGCTCTGATAGAGGGGAGTGAGAGGCTTCATCTGCTGCTGGTGGGAGCTCCTGTGCAAACACTGCCAGCTCCCAATGTGCAGAGCAGGCAAATGGGGTGTTTTGTGTGGACAGCAGTGTGGTACCAAGCCTGCACTTCTGGCTTCTGCAAAATGCAGAGTTCACATCATTGGGAAACTTTCTTGGTAAGGTGTAAACACGGCTGGGGTGTGCATGATGGTGCAAAGGGTTTTTGCTGTGTTTATCTTCTCACTGCTGGTTAACAGTGGCGTTCTGGCAAGGCTGTGTGTCAGTGCTGCAGTTCCAAAGCTTCATCCCATTGCCCTTCTGTCCATGTGGATGGAGCTCTCCTGCCGGCAGAGCCAGGTGTGTGGAGCTCGCATGGGACAGCCTTTGTCAGGAGTCACAGCCTGCACAGGGACAGCCCTGCCCCAAGACAAGGAGAGGCAGGTGAGGAGCTCTCCCTGCCCAGGGATGTGGCAGCCTGCAGAGGAGCCATTTAACCCTTGAGGAGCCATTGAACCACTAAGGAACCATTTAACCCTTGAGGAGCCACTGAGCTCCAGCCCCTGGCAGGGAGCAGCAGGGACAGGCTGGGGCAGCAGGGGCTGCCTGCAAGCACAAAGCTCAGTGACTCATCTTCATCCCTCCCTTCTGACTTCCTCACCATGTTCCCTGCTGCAGTTGGGCTTAAATTATCTGATCATCATTACTTCAGCATCTTTCCTCCCTCTGAAAACTTGCTCTCAGCTCTGCAAACACACCACCAACCCCGAGTCTCTAGAATCTTCTCCTGTTCACTGGAGAGGAAGAAGGTGAATTCAAAGTGTTCGCTTTAAGTTCCTCCCTTAGCACCACTCAGAGCATTATTTGTCCTTACACCGTGCATTATCTTAAGTCCTCCTTAGAGAAATCTGCCCAGTGTTTAATTTCCCTTCCAGTTCTGAGTCTGAGCTGGATGGAGCAGGATACACTTAGGCTCAAATCAGTGGTAAGGGTAGAAAAAAACCAAACATGAAGCAGAATCAACCTCTTGCTGTCTGTCTGACCCACAGACTGTCCCAGCCTGAATTGCCCATGACATATTCCTGCTCCCTCTCCATCTGGGGTGGAACTGGTTCTGTCTGGGACAGCCCTGCTGGGCAGTGGTGCCAGGGGGTTCAGTGAGGCTGTGGTGACCCCGCTCAGGGCAGGGCTGTGTGACCCTGAGCAGCCTGGCACTGCTGCCCGCTGCAAGGACAAACCCACAGACACCCGGGTCTGTCCCAGCCTGCCTCCCTCCGCCTGCTAATCCATCCCCCTGACTCTGCACTCCTGTCTCCTTCTTGGGCTCTGCCCGAGGGCTGGCAGAATCCTTCAGAAACACTTTGTGCTGGGATCAGCAGGGCTGAGGAGAGGCTCTTTGCCCCCAGCACTCCTTGTCCTCCTGTGTCCTCTGTCACCTGTCACAAGCAATCAGTGCTGCAGCCATGCAGGCAGGGCTGGGGGTGCTGCAGGCTGCACAGGCACAGGGCTGCATGCCCTGCCTCCTGCCAGCTCACTCCCACTGGCATCTGCTGCCCTGGCTGAGGTCTCTCTCCAGAAAGGGGTGTCTCAAAGGTTTAGGAGTTGGAATAGAACCTTTTCCCCCGCTCTTTTTTTCTTTAAATGCCTCCTTTTAATTCCTGCTTCCTGTGCCGCCTGAATTTCTGCCAAACCGTTTCTTATTAATTTTGTGGGGTATAAACAAGAGGTGATATTTCATTGCATATTTGAAAAATGAGATTGTTTTCATGGACTGTGATGGATCTTATGACTTACTTCAGACTAGGGCAATCACTGGATTTGCTGGAAGTTGTTTTTGTTCTTGTTTTCCTTCTCTATCCAGTGTTTCTTGACACCATGGCTACATTTCTTCTCTTCATAAAGCAGCATGGTGGTATGTTGCTCTCCAGTTTGCAGACTTTGGATAATGTGTGAATTGGTGATTAAACAGGAAACAAGTGAGGCAGGCAGGGAGGCTTGGAGGTGCCAAATCAACATTTTCCATCTCCAGAACTTTGCTTTCCAAGATACCCAGGCTTTGTACCTGTTTAGTGATGCATCAGTGTGGCGGTGGGTTTGGCTGTGTGCAGGATTTGGGGGGCTGCAGGAGATGGCATCACCCCATACAGCCAATTCTCCATTGCCAGCAGGCTGTGTTCCTAAAAAATAAAGGAGGATGACTGTGAATCTCTCACAGTGAGTGTCCCCTGATGCTGCAGGTGATTTAACTGCCCTGAAGGATGAGGGTAGGGGTCTAGAGTTGTGAAGGATGTGCAGATCTGGGGCTCTTTGGGGTGGCAGTTTGTCCAGGCAGGGCTGTGGCAGGACAGGAGTGCTTGGGAGCAGGCAGAGATGGGAGAGGTGCATTGGCAGCTGTTCCAGGATGGTGCTGAGCAGGCTCAGCCGCATGGGGCACCTCCAGAGCTTGTGGGGCAGTGCTGAGATGGAGAGCAGAGGAGGCACCAGCAGCCACCACAGCGTGCCTGGCTCCCTTGTACTCCTGAGAGTCTGGGAAAGGCAAATAGAGCAGCAACACGGGAGTTCTAGGGGGAGGTTTGGGCTGGTGTTTCCTCAAAGCTGCTCCTGCTCAGGAGCTGGAGGGAGCTCCTTTCCTGGGGAGTGTCCCTGTGCTCCTGCTGCACTCCCTGGCTCACAGATGCCTGCAGTCCCCTTCCTTTGGCATGAGGAGTGCTAAGAGGGCAGCTGATCAAACCTGGCTCGCTCACAGCTGCATGGGGCAGCACAGGGCAGTGTCACAGTGTGCTTCATCACCAGCCCGCCCTGCTCCGCTTCAGCAAGGCAGCTTGGAGGTTTTGAAGGGAAGGAGGGCTGGGATGCCAGAAATCCACCTCTGCTCCCCATGGAGCTTTGCAGTGCTGTCCTGGTATGGCCCTGGAGTGGAGCAATCCCTTGTATTGCTGCCCGGGGGCTCTGTACAAATCACAGACAGGACAGGGCTGCTGTGGAACTGCCTTGAGCTGTTCTGTTTTCCAGCATCAGTCTCATTCCATGGTGATGACAATGGGAAGATGCCACCAGCTCACATCCCAGGCAGCAGACCAAGAACTTAATGTTAGAACTCGCTTTATAAGTTTTTTGACCAATCCCACAAAGCAAAAGCACATTGACAGCAGTTCTATCCAACCACTATAAGCACAGGTACCTTTGGTTAAACAATGCTTGCTTATTTCAAATACAATACCTGCTTGTGAGCCTTAAAACACAATGCACAGAGCTCCATTATTAAGCTTCAAACTTCCTAATATCTTGCTAGATAAACTTTTCTGTAGCTTAAGGGAGTTATTCTAGACAAGCATTAATACACAGCCCATTGTTCTCTCTGTCCTTGCTTTTGTACTTTTTAAATAATTTTTCTGCTGACCAATCTCATGGCTGCTGCTTAGCTCCAATCACAGTTCTGCTGTCTCTAACATCTGCCTTGTGCAGCTTTCCCAAACCCCTCTGATTTTGTGGCTTCCCACACCTTGGAGTGATTTATGGGCAGAGCCATGATGTGCCAGTGACTGCCTGGCCATCAGTGCAGGCACATCTGGCTTTCCTGGCTCTCCTGTCAGTAGCCCTGACGCAGACAAGGAGCTGCTCCCCAGTTGTGCAGGCTGGCTGGCATGAGAGGCTCTGCCTTGGCTGTGCCGAGTTCCTGGTGCTGGTGATGGGAGCTGACAGTCCACATCCCGCTCCATCTGCTCCCAATTTATTCCTCAGCCTTTATTCCTCTGGAAAGGGTGAAATGAAGACTTGTGCAACACAGCCAGTGCTGCTGAAAGGTGCAGGGGAGGGGTAGCTCTTCTCTCCTGCCATACTTTCAAAGACAGAGGAAGAAAGGCATTTTTCCATGAAAGCCAAGCTCCCTGACAAGGTCTGCCTGGCAAGGACCACAGCCTGTCCCTCAGGTGTGCCCCTGCCACTTGGTCCATGCTTGGCCTCAGCAGCAGAGGGACTTGCAGGTCTCTTGTGTTTCTACAGCCTGAACTTGAATTGAAATTGAAACTGTAAATGAATTTTACTCATTTGCAGCCATAAGAGCATTCATCACTGAGGGCAGTGGGCATAACAAATGGAGCATGGATTAGGCTGGGGAGGGAAGGGAATGACAGGAGAGAGGTTATTCTGGAAGTTCTCATGGACCTCACCTCCATTTTGCCTCCTTATCTGTGTGGCTGTGCTTGGAAGTTCCATTTGTTGTGCCTTCAGAACAGAAGAAACAACCTAAAAATAAAAATCTGCCAAAGCCAAAAAGAGAGGGAGGGAAAAAAGAAAATGTTGGAGTAACCACTTGGGTGTTTTTCTCTAAAATCCAGAAGAGGCATCTGGTTGTAGATATTTGCAAGTGAATGCTGTAGTATTTTGCAACCTTTTGGGATAGTTCAGAGAATTGAGGATGTGTGTATGACAGTCATCACTTGCACAGAATGAAGCTGAGAAATGTCACATTTGCTGCTAGTGTGCCTGGAAGTTAATTTCTTCACTGCCATCTGAAACACCTGAGGCCATCTCCCCTCAGTGCAGGGCTTGGGCATTTGGAAAAAAACCCTCAGGAAAATTACTTATCTAGAATTGAATGACCAGGGAGGAAAAAAATATTCACAAAGGAGGACAAGTGTATATCAATATTTCTGATTTGTAGGAAATGTCAGAAATTTGCTGTTTCTATTAGAGCCACGTGTATTCAGCTCTGTTGAGCTGCTTGTATTGCATTTAATGTGTTTATACTATTTATCGTCCATTATTAAAGGTTATTTATTCTGCTGTAGGATGTGAGCAACGTTTCTATAAATAAAATGTTAACATTTTTATTGGCAGAACAGCTTCAAACTTTTTTTTCCCCAGAAACCCAAGTCTTAAATGTGCAGCTCAGTTTTTAAAGCCTGGGGCCAAAAATCTGCAGTAAAAATGTAAAGCTTCTTTAATGGCCCTGATCACAACTGATGGATAGCTTTTCCAAACTCTGTGGCATTCCAGGTGAGACAGATGTGTTTGGTGTTCTTCCTTGCCAAAAATCTCAGCTGTCTGACTTTGTTTTGCAAATAGGAATAAAAAGTTTGTTGTTCTTAGCCAGGTGCTTTTGGTAACATGAGAAATACCTTCAGATTTTTCTGCTAGACTGAGAGATGTGCTACAGGACACACTTTCTTATCATTGAAGAGGTTTTAAGGAACTGATGCTTTTGGGATGTAACTAAGAAAATGCTCATAATTAATTTTCATATTCTTCTTGGGGATGTCCAAGCTCATCCCATTTACAGCCCATATCCATCTCCTCTCCCATAGGAAGTAAAGAGGATGCTGGGCTTCTCCAGACCAGGCAGCCACATTTTTTCAGGAGCCTCCCAGCTGGGCAGCTCTTGGCCACATGAGCAGCACTTGTGTCTGTGAGCTGTGAATTACAGAGTCTGGGAAGCCTGCGCTGAAAAAGGCTGAAATCACTTTCCTTTGGCGTCAGGGGAGATCTGAATCAGTCCCACAGTGAGAGCAAAACAGGAAATCACCCATTCAAAAAGCCAGATTTGTTGAGTAATGATGGAGATTCAGCCACTGGTCATTCCACTCTGCACTGTACAAGCAGGAGTGGTTAAAAGCCTCCCGAAGCAGATTTTAGATGAACATGTTATTAGAGAATGTTGGGAGAAGGTGTGAAGAACGTAGCTCGAGTGGCAGCATCTCTCTTTTGTTTTGGGTTACAGTAAAAGACTAATTTAATTTTTTTTTTCTCATTGGGCTGCTATGGTTTGTGAGAAAAGAGAAAAGGGGGGACACACCTCATTCACAGAAAGGGAGGTTTTGGCATGACCAGACATTCATTAAGGACCACATAATGAAAATGGCTTCATTTTCTCTCAAATCACAGCAGTTCTGACCACTGCAGGCATGCTCTGGGGTTTTCCCCCTCCCACACTCTTTTGTGGATAAATGTCAAGATTTTTGCTCAGGTAACCTCTGGGGCAGGTGCTGTACCTGCAGGATTTCTGGGTGTCTGTGTGCCAGCCCAGTGTTTGCTGCCCTCTGCAGAGCCCAGTGCCAGCACAGAGGTGATGGCTGGGTTCCCTTTGGCCCCTGTTTTGGCCATCCAGAGTGTTACAAGGATCCTTTGGTGCTCGAAGACAGTAAATGTCTGCACTGGGTTGGCTCAGGTCAGATGTTTCAGGAGAAAGTTCTCAACCATGAGGGTGAGGCCCTAGAGAAGCTGTGGCTGCCTCATCCTTGGAAGTGTCCAAGCTGGCTGGGGCTCGGAGCAAGCTGGGGCAGGGGAAGGTGCCCTCCAAGGCAGGGCTTTGGAAAAGGATCATCTTTAAGGTCCCTTCCAGCCTAAACCATTCTATGGTTATATACACAGCATCTAATTTGAGGATAGCCTTTCACATTTTTGGAAAGTTTGAGTCCTTTAGGAATTCTCACCAGCTCACACAAGCACTGGTAAAATAGTGGTGAAAAAGCTATGAGAGGTGTAAGTGGCTGGTGTTGTGGCTGATTTCTGGTGTTTTTGGGACGGGTGTTGATTAGCACTCGAATGGTTAGAGGGCTGAGAGCCACGATCAGCTGCATGAGGCTAGACAGAGTGGATTGCTGCAGCTGTGTGGGTGAGGGGGAGCACCCTGGTGATGTTTCTGTGCTGGAGTGCCTCTGGCTGGTGTCCTGCAGCAAGCCTCAGGGCCCCACAGAGGCCAGGGCAGGTGGAAAGGCTGCTGCAGGTGAGGCTGGCCCCAGAGCTAAAATTAATCCTGGCTTCAGGCCCTGGGGTGTGCCTCGAGTGGGCGCCTCAGATCTCAGTGCCCTGTTGGCCTCTGATGGAGCAGACATGCGTGGAGAGCGAGGATGTGCATGTGTCTGACGTGTTAGACAGGGACGTGTCTGCCACATCCATAGATGTTACATCTGGCAGAGCCCTTGCTGCCTCTTCAGCATCTGCTGCCTCTTGTCTTCACTTCCTCTGTGCTGTGTTTGCCGCTCTCCTGTTGCTCTGACAGCATTCAGCTCGGGGTGATCAGCAGCGAGGTCAGATGGAGAGGAGCAGCGTTCCCTGCAGTCTTTGGGCAGATCTCACAGGAACCTGCAGCAGACAGAAGCAGATGTTTGCATCTGTGTGGGGCTGGAGAGGGAGGCTGTCCTGCTGCAGAGTTGTTTGTAGATCTGCTTCAGAGGATAATCAGTTCCCAAGCTTGGGAACGAGTGGTTTGTCTGCTGTTGTTCAAGTTAGAAAGGGCACTAGGACAATCCACTGGCTGCCTTGTTTTCTTTAGCTGGGAAACAAAAAGTGTTTAGCTTGTGTTGCATAGAAAGGTGTACAATTACAGGCTGTGGAAAAGAAGTAGAAATGGCTGTTGAAGAGATAAAGCTGAATCCTGCATTTCTCCAGCCTGCAGGTCACAGTGATGCCCTTCGTGCTGTGCGGGCAAATGATAATGTGGTAGCTAATGGTGAAGTAACAAATTCCTGTCCAGACTTTTAAATACCTTCCTGCAGCATGAATGCGAGCTGCCCTGTGAAATGCAATCTGTGTCACTAATCCTGTGACAGCTGTTTGCCTCAGCCCTGGGTTCAGTGCTCATCTGGTGCCTGCCCATCGCCCTTCCCGCCGCTCTGGCATTTCCCTGTTTCCATGGCACTGCTCTCTCTGCATGTGCAGGCAGGGCTGGAGCGTGTGCCTGGTGCATTTACTGTCTTAATTGTTCTCATCTGGGAAACAGGTATCAGCTCACCCGGCTCAATGAAGTTTGTCAGAAATGAGGTATGAATCAGTGACTGCAGCTACCCAGCCCCTGCTGCCAGAGACTTGCTGCAGTATCTCTAAACAAACTGGAAAGCAGTTTGGTCTTATTCCGAGCTTTGTTTTGCTCTTTCCTACAGTTGGGGGATTAAGCTGTAAGTTTAGGGTAATATCTTCAAGAATCTCGATGACTTAGAGTAAATTACAGTTTTAAAAGTGAATTTTTTTCTTGCCAATGATTCAGAGTGTTGTTTCTGGTGCTTTGATGAGAACAGCTGCCGTGCTGGTGGGCACATGGAGCTGATAGGAAAGGATTAAAACTTCCTAGAGAAGTATTTGCCATGGACACTTTGTGCCACACGTAAGCAGATGACAGATCTTTCATGTAAAGGACAGCTGCCTGACTACTTATGAGTCACGTTAATTGTTTTGTGACAATTTTACCTGGCAAACCTCGCTGTGGTGTCAGAGAACCGCCACGAAGACTTGATCTCTGTTTAGTGCCCCGCTGTCATGCAGGAGATGCTTCCACCTCAGCTGCATTTTAAGCAAGTAAGGCACAGAGTAATGGGGCAGAATGTGTCGCTTGACTTTGGCACCTGTAGGTAGGATTAGTTCACAGGTGTCTTGGTTTGAAAACTGCACAGGAAGGCGGGAACCTCCCAGAATGGAAAATGTGACCCCCCCACCCCCTTCCCTCAGAATTATTATAACTCTGAATTCCGGGGCTGTCAGGTAAAGGTATGGGAAGAGGAACAGCAGTTCTTTACTGTGTGTAATAGGGCAGGCAGACAGACAGACAGACAGAGCAGCAGCCCCAGAGCAGAGCCCCGCCCCGGCCACGGGCGCTTTCCCTGCGCTGCAGTTCCGG
>NW_005054341.1:1201550-1217481 GCF_000277835.1 Geospiza fortis | reverse complement strand
AACCTCTGCAGCCCCAGCGGGAGCCGCCAGCTGGATGCGAGTTTCTGGGTTAGAGAGTAGTGTAAAAGCTCGTGGCAGCAGTGGCCCAGCTTCTCTGCCCCGGAGACACTCCTGGGTTTTCCCCTGAGGCACCCGAGCAGATGGCGAGAGTCCCTTTCAGCGAGGTCAGGTCCCAGTGCATCGGCCTCTCTAAAGAGTGAAGGCTCACCCACAGCAGGAGAAGCAATGGGAGAACAAAAGCTCCGCAGTGGCAGCAAATCCTCTGGGCAGTGACCACAGACTGGTTGTGCCTCCTCCGAGGCCTTGGCGAGAGGAGCCGAGCCCAGGCCCTCACCACTCGGCCAAAATCCTGTGGCGTCTTTGCGCTTCCAAACAGAAAACCACTCAGATAAGAGATGAGCCAGCTGCACCCTTCCCATACCTTGGCCATTTCTTTTGTCTCGAATTCCAGTCATTATTGTCCCTCATCTACAGGTGGGACAAAATTCCATGAAAGAAACAAAAGAAAAAGTCATAACCCCCCCCCAACAACAGGCTTCCTGAAATCGGGCGCCATTTTATGTGCTCCTAGTGCAGCTACCACTGATTCTAAAGACACTGGTACTGCAGCAGATGAGTCTTATGGGTTCCTGCCATACATCCCCTCCCTTTTCCCTGAAATGGGGAATGCATTGGCAGCCTTCAGTGCAAGGATCAAAATTCTCCTCGCTGCAAAGGTTCTGGGGTGTTTGGCAGCCAGACTGCAGGGCTCTGATGTGCTGAACCCCCCATGTCTCAATCCCTCTGCCCCTGAGGGTCTCCATGTAGTGGTAGCATGGAGAGCCCATGAACAATGGGATCAATGCTCACCTTTCCCAAACACCAGGGAGACTGGGATACCACTGCAGGGCTGAGGGATGTCTCTGCTGCTCAGGGGCCGGGTATGAGCCAGAATAGAAATGGATGTTGGGCATGTGCCCATGGTGCTGCCCAGCCAGCTCACCAGGGTCACACAAGGGCTGTGGGAGTCGATGGGCTTGGGAGCAGCCTCTGCATACAGGACAGGAATAGCTTGGTTACTCAGACCTGCCTGAGAGGCTGCTCCAAGAAACTCTGGAGAAAACAGGACTGCTGAGGGCAGAACTGGGATTATGACCAGAGGACTCTTGCTTGTCCTCCTGCACTTCCCAGCCTCATTTCCCTGTTTTGTTTGAGTTCCCTGAATAAATGAAGCAGAGCTCAGCAGCCTCTGTCACTGCACATCCCCTGGGTTAAGGGGGTCTTTATTGGGACAGTCTGGTTGGCAAATCCTCCTGTACAGTCTCAGTGCCTCTTGGGTGGCACAGACACCCAGAGCTCTGCTTCCACAGGATCCATGGGGATTGGTCAGGAAGTCTCCAGCATCCACATAAGAGTTTGCAGTCACCCCCCAAAAAAGGACTTTTTAGAGAAACCTATAGGTAGTGTTCTCTTCTCCAGTCAAAAGCACTAATTCTACATTAAAAATGTATTAACACAAGGAAAAAAGGCTTTTCAAGCGCCTTGTTCTCCTTGTGAGATCACCCTATAGATATGGTCCACTTAATTGCAGTGCTTAATTGAGACAGCCACTTTTAGTGGGACATCTCCCAGGGAGCCATTGTAGCCTAATGATTACCAATGCCAATGGTTGTTTCCTAATCAGGTCAGTGCCATAAATCCCTCCTAACAAGAATACATTCAGTGAGTATCAAGTGATTAAACAGCGTTTAAACAGGTGTTAAGTAAGTGTGGGAGGCCATGTTTAAACACAGGGAAAACCAAAATAAAGTGGAAAGCAATTGGTGCGAATCTCAAAAATAATAAGTGCTATTTTTGTCCTTTCCATTAAGCGCAGGGCTTTCTCTGATCAGTCTCAAATCTCACTTGGAATTTTTCATCTTTTATAGTGGGATGATGAGTCCTGTGAATGAAAGCTGGCCAAAGGCTTAGGGAATCAGCACTGACTCTCGTTAGGAGAGAGTAGGGCTTCCCAAAGATCCTTAACTACTCTAGGAATTTCTGTATATGCCGGGATGGATTTTTTTTGGGGCAGATGGGGAATGGTTTTGAGTGATTGATATAGCTTAGCTGATAAATGGAGTGACAGAGATGCTGCTGGGACAGCTGAATCCTTCTGTTGCTATTGATTTAACAGCCTAAGGATCATGTGGCCAGCCAACAGTGTGTATGGACTGCCAGAACACTTGTGGTGGCCCTGTGCTCTGCTTCTGTCCTCAATACAAATGGCAGTTGTCCACCTTTGTCCCCTCCCTGGCCAGAGAAGCACCTCCTTTTCCCATGGCACAGCTTACCCTGTAATGGGAAGCTTTGCTGTGTCAGGATTCTGCTGTGCAGGCCGTGTTCTTCTCCATTTTTTATCCGATTATGTGCCCCACAGTCCCTATTGATTTATAACAAAATCCACTTGTGACATATTTGATGAGCGCGCAGTGCTGAATTAAATCTAGGCGAGGAGCTTAATCAGCTCTCTCTGTAAGGATCCAGAGGTGGGCATTTTCTAGCAGAAAGCTGCTATTCAGTGTCTGACAGCAATCTCATGGCATCCAAGGGAAGCCTTTGCAGTGTGGGAGCCTGGAGGCTGTGGGTCCATCCCCTGGTGCCACGTGAAAGCCATGCAAGTGCCTTGTGCCTCCACAGCAGCTGCTCACAGCTGCCTGTTCCTCATCTTGGTTTTCTAAGAAACAGGTCTCGTTTCTGAGCACTTGCATTGCTCTAACATTTTGTTTGCAGACTTCTAGGTTTTCACAGCTGTTTTCCTAGCAACCGTGTGCTCGTGGCAGGAGTAATTTCGTGTTTGTTCACTTGCAATGCAGGGAGAGTCTTTGCAGCCATTGCTGCATTGTTGAAAGGCAGCTGTTTTGTTATTATTTTTGTTTTGACACGAGGTTAGATCTCAGGGCAAAACAGCTGTAGTGCAAGGAGCTACCAACTCTGTTCTCTTCCTATTTATTAATCAGCAACTGGAGCTCTGTCTGGTCCTTTGGTCAAAGTTTATTTCACCTTTGAGTCTGGTTTTGTTTTCTGCATGGCCTTCAGTAATGTAGAAAATCAGAAAACGTTCGTCTGTTACCCCAGAACAAGTTTTATGCATTGAATCACTCCACTGTACTAGAATAACCTTTCTTAAATTCACAGAAGTGTCACTTGAAACCTGATGTAAGGTTTGGCAAACTTTTTTTAATTACACTGTAGCTCCTATTGATGTTTATAAAAATAAACAGCGAAAACAACACCCTTCCCTCCTCATGCCATCCACTCATTTAATGGATCATTAGGAGCTGGAAATACAGATAACCCTGTGTTCTGTTACACAGAAAGCTCCATATCCAAAGATACTTTGGAGCTCACAGGAAGCATGGCTGGCATTACAGCAGCTAATTGATTTTTGCAGTGCTTCTCCAGCTTTGCAGTACACAGCCACCAGATGCAAAGGGACAGGTTGTGATAAATCTTTAATTACAGCCATATTTGGTATTGCAGAACTAAAAACTGCCATAGAAATGGTAGAGTTGTTACTCACACGTATTTACAGCATCAAGGTATGTTCCCAAGCTGGGTGAATTTCCATTCTGGCACAAAACTGAAATACTGAAATCGCTGTTGTTTAAAGTGTTCTAGTGCTTTACTGAGATATGCAGCTTCATTTGTTGTTTTTTTTTTTTTTTTTCAAATTTTGCATTTGTTTTTCATTTGTAGACGAAGTTCCAAACAAGCACAGAATTTAGCCTTCTTTCCTGGAAAAACAAACAGGCAAGCTCATAAATGACAAAGCAAAGTCTGGAATGCAAGAAACTACTATTATTATCATTTTCAATCCAAAGAGGGTCTGGAACACAGTTGAAAGTTAGTGGTCCGGTGATGGTCCTACCAGGGGTTTAGCAAGGACAGAAAATTAATGTTAGTCTCAATCTTAGCCTGGGGGTGGAAGTGTAAACCCAGCCTTCCTCCTCAGCTGGAGTTAAGGTGTGAGTGCTCCAGGAGAGCTGGTCTGGCACTGCCTCCAGCCCAGCTGCAGAAGGACAGCAGGGAAGGCCATCAAAACTCATCTTTGGTGTTCCAGCCTCCTTGCCAGACTTCCCAAAGCACTCTTTCCCCAGCACAGTGGAGCCCACCAAGGTGGCCATCCTTTGCTTTCCCCTTGCTTTGTGCCATCCCTTGCTTTGCTGTGTTTTGCCAGAGCCCACCTCGCCTCAGGTCCCCCCGGAGCACAGGAAGGAAGCTTGGCACTAAGGAAAGGCAATCCTGTGTTTGTCTGTTCTCACTTCATTCCCTGTGCAGTGGTTCCTGCTCTCCTTCTGCTGTGCCCAGGCCTTCACCAGCACAAAGTCATTCCCAGTCTGCCCCAGTGCACAGCAGCAGCAAAATCTTCTTTTCCCTGTTCCCTCCTGCAGTGCTGGGTTAGACCTGTCACATCCATTGATGAAGGGTGATGGGAGAGGTGAGGATGTGGGGAAGGCAACACAAACCTCCCTGAACTCTGCTTTCGCTTACACAAGCCACAAAACAACCTCTTGAAATATGCAGAAAGGTCAGTGAGATAATGGAAGGGTTTGGCTACCTGAGCACCAGAGGCTGTGCTCTTTAAAAAAGGGAGCGGGGAGGGATGGGTGTGCAGCTCACCCTGGCTCCCTTCCAGAGTCATAGCACACCTGGAGAAGGAGAGAGCAACACCAGCAGCTGGGGATGTCAGACAAATTAACATCAGATTCTTCTTAATAGATGTTAAGTAGCTCACTGCCACATGTCCAGTTCTTTGTGAAATTTGGCCACTTCCTTTCTTGCTCAAATGGAAGCTAACTGAGCCCCTTTTGAAGTTTTGATCCCAGGATGAGTTGAATACTTTTGAAGTAGTGGATGGGATCAAAATGCTGTAATTTATTCCAAGTCTGAATTCTTTCCTTGGCAGCAGCCATCCTCTGGGGCATGGCTGACTTGCTTTATTCCCTCCCATCCTGCTGCTCCCCTGCCTTTCTGTATTAATGCTGTCTTGGTTTGTAACTTATTTTAGGGGCTGCTTTGGGCTGTCATTTGGTTCCCATCTTACAGGATCAATGCTGTTCATCCAAATATAAGAAAATATTTTTTTTCTTGGCCTTTCCTCTATGTTTTGTTTTGATTTTTTTCTCCCAAGAGATCTGATCACACTGGTCCCCCACAGCAATGTTCTGTTTCTAGAGCAGGATGGTGGTGATTGAAGACAAAACCCAAATAAACCCAACTAAGCAAGAACAAATCCTCTGCCCCCAAACCTTGCAGATTTTCAGAGCTGTATGTCTTGGGACTGTGTAGATAAGAGAGGAAGGGCACTTTTTATTAAAGGCAGGAAATTTTAGTCATCAGTTTGGATGACTAAAATAATGCCAAAGAAAGCAGATGAAAGGGTAAACAGAAGAAAGAAAGAATAGGTGCCATTGACATGGAGGAGTAACAAATCCTGGGAATAGGAGGTGCCTGGTGGAAACAAACACGGAATGTGAGGGAAATGGAGAAAAGATAATTCTCCCTCGAGCCTGATGAACCTTCCAGTCTGTCAGCTGCCTTTCAGAAAATCCAGAAGGATTTTGGTACCCAGATTTAAGGCTGGATTTTCAGCATTACTTCTGTGGCATCCCAGGTTTGTCCCCATGGCAGCTTCCCTGGAGGGCTCAGCAGCAGTGGCTGGACAAGAAACAACTTCAGGCCAAGTTCTGTCATCTGGACCTCCAGCTCCCCCAACCCCAGGCTCCTGCTCGTGTTAGATGAGGCAAGAGGAGGCAGCATTTACAGGCTGTAGCTGTTAGTGGGTCACACCAGCACCAAAACCAACATTTTCAGAAGACCTCGGTCTGCTAATGGGGGGACACATATGATGAAAATAATTTTAAAATTAGACCTGACCTGTTTGAAAGTAGCTGGTCTGGATCTTGTTGAATTGGTGTATTAGAAGACTGGTCTGAGCAGGTTGCAGGTTCATGGGCATCTTCTCACAGTGCAGATAGTCAGTGGTGTTTGTTGAGAGCAGTGTTCTTTAGAGGCTCAGTGTTCCAAGCTGTGTGTATTTATGTAGCAGGCTTTTGTCTGTAGCTCCTTGGACGTACTTTGGCATTGTTCTGTGCCACTGACAGTGTGGACGCCCGTGTTTGCTTTGTTCTCAGTTGGTGCTTCCTGGTAACAGAAATAGAAAGCTGCTTGTGTTAACAGCTGGCAGGGCAAACTCTGTGCTACAGGGCCAGCAAGCTGGGTACCCTCCTCTCCTGAAAGGTGTGCTCCAGCAAATGCTGCCTTCACTTTTCTCTCTTCAGTCCCTCCCTGTAATTTTTTTCAGGGAGTTGTTGACTTGCAGTTAGGAGTTTAATTGCCTCTGACAGTGGAGCTGTAGCTCTCGTTTCTTGCCACGATGGCTTTTTGCATGTGCTTTATAAACCAGAAGCTGAGCACCCCAGCTGGAGATGCAGTGAATTCCTCAGGAGGGTCTGTGCCACAGGAGGGGAGGCTGGAGGCAGAACACAGCCAAAGCTGGCAATGCCTCGTTTGCAGGGGGTGCAGAAGGGTGTAGGAGAGGGCAGGAACAAAAGAGAAAACAGGGCTCTGGGTTAGAGGTGGGAATTGAAAGGAGCAGGAATTCTCACTGCTGGATGGAGCTGGTGGCCAGAACCCACTTGCATGAGGTGCAGATTCATCTTCCCCTGTTTCAATCCACACTAGAGCAATCTGAACACAGTGTTCAATGGAACAGAGCCCTGTTCTTCCTGCACTGGGAACAATTCCCTTCAGCGGGGTAAACAGCACATACAAGTCACTTGTCTCTTTGGTGCCTGCTTAATGCTCTGCCTTCCAGAGAGCCTTTCCATGCTTGTGGCAGCAGGTATCACTTATTCTTAGCCATGGAAACCCAGAGCTGGGAGGCTGATGTCACCATCTCTGCTGTTCTTTCTGTATTCAGTTTCCTGCTTTTTCAGATCTGTTTCCAACCTGTCTGTCTCCAAATCCTTCTTCCTAAAATAATTCTTTGTGAACTGACAGGCACACAGGGACCTGAAAAAGAAAGTGAGCTGAGGATGACTGAAGGTGCTGATGAAAGGCAATCAGCTGGAGAGAGCAAAGCATCAGATGTGATCTGTCTGGCATGTGCCTAATTATCCTGTGCCTTCAGGCATGCAGCCGGGCAAGAGGCTCGGAGTTCACTGAGCAAGTTCACTTCATTTCCCTGTGCTGCTTTTCACACATAGGGGAAAAAAAAGTGAAAAAAAAAAGTTCCTTAGGATAAGCAACAGGACCATAAGAGGCGATGTAGAAAGGAAAAAGGCTTGACTGGTGTAGTGAAGCACATAATGAGGTAATTAGAGCTGTGGAAAGTTGACAAAGCACTAGACCAAGATGAATTGCATCCCCCAAGTGCTCGGGAGATGGGCAAGGAACGAGAGCAGCCTCCCTGAATGAGCTTCCACAAGTAACCCTCAGCAGTGCTGTTGTCCTTTTGATGTGTAGAGCTTCCATAGGGCTGGAGGGGGACTGCCATTATGCACACAGTTTACAAGGAAAACAAGGAGTAAAAATAATGTAGATGGCTTTGCTAGCAATGAGGAAAACTAGGCAGGGAGGGCATTGCTTCAAGTTGGTGCTGAGATTTATTTGCTGGGAGTGGTAGAGCTGCTGTTGAAGTAGCTATAAAGTCAACATTCAAGTAAAAATGTTATCATTCCCAGTCCATATCCAATTGGCAGCAATTAAATGAGCATCCCTGTAATATGTGTCCTTCTGGGGAGGGCCTGTCCTGCAGTGTTGGACCCAGCCAAAGACAGCACTGATGCAAATAATAACAGCCCTGTCCATCTTTGCAGCTTTTCCTGACATGCTTCTGGTGTGATGCAGCCCTCCCTTCCTCCCATCACCTGGCCATTATTGAGTACAAAACCAAGAAAAGCTCTAAAGCAAAGTGGTAAAGATTTATCTGAGGGGATGCTGCCACTTGCTGCCATTAAGTGAGGGTAACAAGAGAACACAGAAATCTGTTGTAGCCAGAATCCCACTTTGTGTACCTGTAAAAATGCATCATTTGCAGAACTTGTGTGGAGAAAAAGTTGCTTTTCCTTCTTGTATCATGTGTTTCTGCTTGAAAAAATAGGCATTTTCTTCAGCTTTTCTTTTTAAATACTGTATTTTAGTTTCTCTACATTGATAAGGTGATCAGTGCTTGCAGTGACACTGGAAGGCTGCACTGCCCTGGAGTTCTCTGCATGTATCCCATGCACTCACATGAGTTCTGTCAGTACCTGCTGGGTTTTTTTAAATTTTCTGTGATTTAGTTTGAAGATAACCCTGAGAAAAGTAGAGTAAGGGAAATATGCAGCTATTTCCCACTGACATAAGGCATTTTGATATGAAAATGCCCTCACCAGTTGTGTATTCTCTTCTGACCTGATTTGAGTGGGTTTTGGTGTGCTGCATTTGTCCTGGGACTCCTGAAGGCAGCAGATCCTTGTGTGGGGCAGGAGGAGCAGAGGGGTTTGCGTTCTGACCTTCCAGAAGCTGATTCAGGTTCATTAAGATGAATGGAAAGGCTGCCATTGATTTCAGCGGAGTTGAATCAGGCTCATATCCTCCATCTAATGAAAAACATTATCCACATGACTCTCATTAGCTCTATTTGCAAAACAGACAGCAAGATACGACTCCAGATTTCTTCTGAGGTAATCGACAGTGATGATGATGATGATGATGATTATCCTGTAGAACAGACAGAACCTTGTGTTTAGAAGAGAGTCACTGCCTGAATTTTGCCTGAATTTGTCCCTATTGCACCTGCTTTGTGCTCAGGCTTTTTTGTGTAGTGAGGAGGATCTTTGGGGTGGCTGCTCTGAAACATCCTGTGAAAATACAGATGTTGAGCTGCTGCTGGAGCCATGGCTTTGGGCGGCCAGCACATCTCCCTGCCTATGCTGGGGCTGTGGTAAAAGGCAAATGAATCACCTGTCAGAATTTATTTTTAAGGTTTTCTTATCAGGAGAGTGACCAGTGTGTGCACTTTTGGGAAAGCTACTGCAATACTTCATTGTGATGTTTGGTTGGCAGTAGGAAATCTCATTTCCTTGCCCCTTTTCTTAACCTTGAAAACTAATTTACAAATTGTGGCTCGCAACAGGAGGGCAAAATGCCAAGGCATAATCGACTGACACAAAAGAAATTAAGTTTGGGCAGGCAGGATAAGAACCTGATGCTGTTGAAATCAGTGGTGTAATTCCTGTTGTTATTTTTACCTTTGGTTTCACTGATTCCTTCAGATGTTCATAGATCTCTAAGCTTAAACCTCATCATATCTGGTGTTTTGTTAAAAGTCCCAATTTCTGCAGTCCTGTCATGACATAACAGATTTTTTTGCTTGTTTTGAGAGAGGAATTTTCTTGCTGCTGTAGGTGAAAATTTTAAAATAGTGTAAAAACTGGATCAAGAACGTGTAAAAAAAGCCTAAATGCATGATGTAAAGAATCTTCTAACACATAAGCTTGTTTAAATTTTTTTGTTGTCATTTTGGATCACTGGACACAACAATAAAATACAAGGTGTCATGTACATGATGTGTCTGTCATGTGTACACACATGCCTTGAATGTGCTTTTTTTGGTGAAGTGGAGAATACCCAAACCAACATTATTTTTTCCAGGTAATCAAAATTATTTTCTTGAAAATTTAAATGTGACTTGCCAACTTTAAATTCTGAGCTACAATTCAAACATTTAATATCTTTTGAAGATGGCAGAATCTGTCAACACTGTAGGTCTGCAGACACACACACATGCAAAAGCCTCGCTGGTTAGTTTTGGTTGTGGTTGGTGGATCTCTTGAGTATCACAGCAACTCTCAATGTATTTCTGCAGAGGGAGGAGATACATGGGCTGCACATCCCTGTTTGTTATTTTGAAGTGGTTGCCAAATGTTCTCTTGAAAGATGGCACACTTTAAGGAATTTATGCTTGTTTGGTTTTTTAAAGTTTATTTCCTCTGGGGCTATTGTTTGTTTGACTTTGGCTCTTCTGGTGTGTGTGAGTGAGGAGGAGTGGGTTTGGAGGAGTGGAGGGGGGTTGTTTATTTTTCTTTTTTACCGCAAAAAGAAATAACTTCCTCTTCTCCCTTGTGGCTAAACAAGCCATCAAAGTCTAGGAGGAGTTGAAGCTGATGGTCCTTGACATACACCCTTGGTTTAAACAAACCAAAAGTATGTTTCCATATATATTTTTAAACACATGTGTGATTTAAAATTATCCCCCAAATAATTTTGGCTTGCCTGGTTGTGGGAGGACAAACACAGTTTCCTTTTTTCTTAGATTCCAAGTACAGACACGTTCTGTTGCTTGCTGTAGGTTACTAAAGACAAATTTTGTGAGTCAAGACATATTATTTCTGCAAGATAGCAACTGGAAGGAAATGATCTTCTTTGGAGAGGCAGAAAGGAGAAGAGAGGGTCAATTTTCTTCTTACAGAAAGCGTTCAGGCAGCATTACAAGCACATGTCCCAATATCTTCATTTTTAAGTGAAGTCTGCTTTTGCCTTGCCCTGCCTGTTTTCCAAGCGAATGTTCTGAAATCAGCTGTGTTTCTTCTTGCTCTAAACTCCCCCCAAAGTAGAACCTGTGGGAGAAGGCAGGTTTGGCCTTCCAAAATGCCTTACCTGTGTCTCTTCTCCATGTGCTGGTCAGTCCAAGCTGTGCTGGTCAGTCAAGCTGTGCTTCACGAACCTTGTTGTGTAACCATGACACTCGAACAAATCCCAGGCACTTCTTCATGGCCAGAGCAGCCACCCTGAGCCTGGAATGCCAGTGTGTTTGGGATTGCACGAGGAAGGAGATGTTATTTGCAGCAAGGGTTGTTGGTGAAATCCTGACTTGCACAGGTGGCTCCAGCCCAGGCTCTACGCAGCCAAAATTGCTGGCAGAGAACTTCACTGGGATGTATGGAGTGATGGTGTGAGGGCTGCCAGCAAATTTGTTTGGCTGCTGCAGCTCTGTCTCCTCCTGCACGTGGATGGCCAAGCTTCCAATCCTGTGAAATGTGTGAATTTAGCACAGTCTTCCCTCAAACCCTGCAGGCAGCAGCTGGATCCCTCAGCCAGGGCTGTGTGGGCACAGAGGATGTGAGTGATGAGCAGGAACAGCTCAGGGAAGGAGAGTTCCCATGCCAGCAAGTCAGCCTGGTGCCACGGGCAGCATGGGAAGTGTGTGTTTGTCTTCTGGCTGTCCCTTTGTGTTGGCAAGGTGACTTTTACAAGAGGTCACCAGGTCACTTTTGTAAACGCACAAAAAGCTCGAAATAGACAAATGGTGGGTAGGAGATGGCAAGCCTGAGGGAGCATGCCAAGACAGAGGAGTCTTTGGAGGAATAAGAGGAAAGGATGGAGGAGAGAAAATCCAGTATGAGCACTTCTGCCAGCAGCAGTATGGCAGCATCTCAGGGATGATGTTAGGAGGCAGAGCTGGCAGGGCTACTGGAGCTGGATAAGTAATTTAGTCTTTTTGACCCATAGCATTTTCTCACTATTCAGCCCTTCTGCAACAAGCTTAGAAGTATTTTATTGTTTCTTGGTGTCTTGTTCATTTTTAAAAAAACAAGTACTTCTTATCTGCGAACAGCAAAAATTAAATGAAAGGAAATGATGGGATCTGTTGGCTCAGCATGCCAACAAGAGCCTGCTCAAATGCTTGTCACCCCGAATTATGTGAAATTTTAATTTCTCCCATTGGAGTGGGACTGAGCTCATCAGGTTCTGTTGCCTGTGGAGGCAGGGCCGGGGCTGGTGGGTGCTCTCAGCTGAGCTCTCAGCAGAGCTGGCAGCCTGTGGGTGTGCAGCCGCTCCTTTCCCAGCCTGGAGGAGGTGTCTTGCAGCCTGGTTTAGTGGGAACACCAGCCTGGGTCTGCCATGGCTGCCAGAGCTGCTCAGACGTGGCACTGGGGAGACACACGTGAGCAGAGAGCAGAACAGCTCCTTCCATCACTTGTTTGCCTTAGGAGAAGCAGAAGTGGCACAGGGCTTGTTGAGGGATCACTGCACTAGTCCATTCCTGTGCTTGCTGAGATGTGGCATTGTCTTCAGCTTTCCTTCCTAGAATCCCATCATGGACAGTGCACGAGGCACTGAACTCTGCTGCCGCTTGATTCTGCTCAGGTTAGTGTACTGGTGCGTCAGTCTGCACCGTTTTTGCTCAAGGATTGCAGATCATGCCTGATCCCTCATCTTTCACAGGGGTGTGCAAAGAAAAGTGTTGAGAGGGTTTAGAAGTTATCTTTTGCTTTTTGTTAGAGTTGTACTTCAGAACACAATGTGTGCTGTTGTACTATATTTTAGCACAAAGCCAAATGATATTGCTGCAGCTTTTTTTGGCCTGCCATTGTTCATTTAGGCTAATTTGGCTGGCTTAGAAAGATGTTGGAAGCGCAGCTTTGCCAAAGCTCCCCTGTCCTCCAAGAGTCCTGACAGGGGAGGTAATTCAGACAAGCTGATGTCTCAGGGGGATCCTCCATTAGCTAATCCTCCATTAGCACTGCTAGTGCTTATACCACTTATTCCTGGGGGAACTGAGCAACTCCCACACTCCCTGCATTTGCACATTCCAGCCTGCAGCTTCCTCTTATCACTCACTAGAAGATGCTCCTATAAAGGAGCCTGAAAGCAAGGGAGGGGCATCAAGATGTGGTTACTTGCCAACGGCCCTGAAAGCAAGTACAGACAGAGTGTATTTTATGTCATGTACTTGCTATTGACACTCCTGTGGCTCCCCCCTGCCTCTCCCTTCTACCTTTCCATAGAAAATATCTTGGCTGTCCCAGGAGCAGAAGAGAAAAGCTTGGATGTAGCTGGATACTAAACTGGTACCTGCCTGATCTGCCTTCAGCTATTCAGAGGCAAGTTCAGGACCTCTGGCCATTAGGTGATTTTGTAAAATTTAATTTTTTTTGACAAATTTAATCAGTTTACTGTAAGTTTATCTCCCTCTTGAAATATCAAAAATTTTTCAGTTGAAAGAAACTCCATAATCTGCTCAGCTGAACTGAATCAAGCTGAGTTTAACTTTTGAACTGTAACTTCTGTGGGCAGCAGGTCTGTGCTTATCCCAGGTCCTGTCCCCCAGCCCTGTCACCCTGGTGGGGAACGTGGGATTTCTGTTTAAAGCGTGGGTCTAGAGGACTCCAGTTATGTTGTGGGTGTTAGCCCTAAGCAGGATCTGTGTTGTGGGGTGGTACAAGTGGGATTTTGCAGTGCTGGTCGCCACAGATCAGGAAAACAAAGGGTGTTGAATTACTGAAGGAAACATGAACAAAGAAGGTTTTGGGAGAGGGTTTTTAGTGCTAGCTTACCATATACCTTGTGTTTAGAGAGATGCATTGCAGAGTGCTGTTAGGAATGTAATTTCATACTGGTATTATTTTTCTCCTGCATCTTCCATCTGCATCACTTACCAAATGCATTTTGAATAATTATATGGCAAAGTCCTATCTGGACTTGACAATTAGGCGGAGATACTGCAGTGGAAACACACACACAAAAGCATAATTGTAAATAATGGATATTGACTGGATCTGCCAAAAGTTGCAATAAAAAAGCCTTGCCTTAGGTCAGTTGTTCCTGGCATATGGATGGAAAAAGGAATCCAGCAGTGTGTGTTATAACATGAGCTGCTGTACATCAACATTTGCCAGCCAGCCTTTTTTTCCTGCTCGTTTCTTGACTTCTTATGGAGTTCATATCTATCACAAAGATAGATAACAAGCTGTTGAAAACATTCAGCACTTCTGCGCTGCCTGCTTGTATTGGTTTCTTCTTTTGCTTTTGTTTTTGGGTTTTGTTTTTTTTAAATGAGGAGTGAGCTAATAGAGATAGCCACGTTGATGCTTGCTGGTCATCCTTCTCCTGCAAATCAGAGCTTTATTGTGACTGTTGTTGATCAGGACCTGTGTGTCACCCAGAAGGTCACACCTGAATAGGAAGGAGCCCTCCACCATGGATCTGTGGAGTTGTCCAGGGCAGGGACACAACTCTCTCTGTGTGGTCCCACAGCCAGTCCTTTTCCACGACAGCTGCATCCCAAAGACCTGACTGCTCTCAGCAGCCTGCTGGGGCTGAATTACACTGTGGAATCAGAAATTTCCTAATGAGAAGCTATCCTGTAATGTCAGCTGGGAATTGGCCTTTGGCTTCTGCTCAGACTCCTGACGTAGCCAAAGGAGATCAAAACTCAGGGGAGCCTTGCTGGCTGTGCAGCCTGGGCTGTGGATTCAGGCTATCCTGAACTACAGGAGGCTTTGCAATTGTTTATGCCAACCCTTGGAGAATAAGTGTGAAATTAAGATCGTGGTCTGATTTATATATATAATTTCCGTGATGTGCTCCTGTGATGCTGCAGAGCCAATTATAGATAACTATAAATATGCCATTGGGAGTCTTTTAAACATTTATTTTAGCGCTTTTGAGGAAGCCAGTACTAAGTTTAATAGACTGTGGTGAATTATTGACTGAACAAATTATAACCATGGAGCAGAGTATGGTGTTGACATTAGAGATTGTAGGGCCATCTTTAGGAGTCATTACAGGATTTAATTGGGGGCATGCTGAACTTTGAGATTTACACTGGGTGGGATATTGACTGCACAATGTGAGGGACATATGTTAACCTGCATGCACAGCAGACCACTGTTAACATGTCTAACATCAACACCATAGAGATGACATAATAAATTCAAATCAGGTTTTTTTTCCCCCCCTATCTCTTTATGCTCAGGGAGCTGCACGTGCAGATGTGGGAAGGTCTGTGGTGAGTGGCAGTTACTGCCATAGAAATAGATCCATTTTCCTATCAGGTAGCAGAAAGAAGGTTTGGTTTGTTGTTTTTTTTTCCTTTTTAAATAACCTAAAGCATTCTGGAAACTAAGTTTGGGATTGAAAGAAAAGAGAAATGGACTTGCTGCATGCACATCTGAAGGGAGAAGTGATGATCCCGCACAGGGCACGTTTTATTGCCAAGTGGGGGCTGGTTCCTGGCCTTGTAAAGCAGCAAAGGGCACGGGATGTGTTTCTTTCCCTGTCCTCTGGGGCTCCCCAAAGGCTGTGGCACTGCAGGGAGTCCCAGCAGGAGTGACCCAGGGAGCCGAGCTCAGGCGCTTGGCTGTGCAGCCAACACATCCACACTTCCCTTACCCCACAGTGGGGTTTGTAGGGACACTTGGGAGCAGTCCCTGCTCCAGTCCCACAAGGAGACCCGCTCTGCAGCGGCTGCCAGAGGCACAGACACTGAGACAGCCCAGAGGAGCTGTTCTATATTCCAGGGAAACTTCAGGAGGGCTTCTGTAGCCAAAGTAAATGTTAACTCTCTGCCTATTTCCACAGTTTACTTTATAAATCCATTTTGGAAATGGTTTTGCCTGTTTCTTCCTAGTGTCTGGTGTTTAGTTTGCCTTGGATTCTGATGGAGCATGAAATCCCTTCAGAAAACAAATCCATCAGACACTAGTGGACATTGAGACCGATTCCCTACATCGCTGATGTTTCCTTGGGATTTATTGCTGGGGAAAAGACAATGTGCAGATTCCTGTCCCTGTGTGGCAAGTGCAGAAGAAACAAATGTGTCCAATATTTCTGAAGTGAACAGAGTCGATGTGCCCAGCCTGCTTCTTTAATTATGAATTTTGGAGTGGGAGAGACTGTGTGCCATCAATGGAATAGTAATAGTACGTTATTTAGGCTTCTGCCTGATAATGGACCGTTCAAGCTCTTCTGAGAATCAGAGGTGAGCAATTATTTATGAGATGATCAAATGTGGATTCTGTAGGGCAATAAAAGTCGAGATCAGTTGATTTATTTGGTGGAGGTTGGATGTGCTGCTCAAATATTGATAGGATCTTCCTGAAGCACAAATGAGTCTGTTCAACTCGTAACAAAAGTCGTA
>NW_005054341.1:1200825-1201497 GCF_000277835.1 Geospiza fortis | reverse complement strand
TGAATGATCTGTGTTCCTCCTTCAGGGCTGTAATGACAGGGACATGCAGGGCTGTGGCTGCTGAGCTCTCCCATCTTGGCCACGTACTTGTTGAGGAAATTAATCTCGTGTTTAATCTGGTTTGCAACTGTATCTTAATTTGTTTTGCTGCTGCAATAATTGGCTAAGGTTTGTTTATCCATAAGAGTAATTTCAAGTTTAATATAAAACTCCATCTCCTTCATCTTTTTAATTGGTCATGTTATTCTGTTCTCTTTTAATTGAAGTGGTAAACAATCCTTTTGAAAGGTTGAGGCTACTGAGAGAGACTAAGCCTCTACCAGCCTAAATAAAAACTTATTTCAAAGAACAGTTACACCCTGTTAGTATTTAAGAGACTTTTCTGTACCGAAAAAGGTAGATTTAGGATCTGGAGTGTCAATAAAGCCAGATTTTTCAGAGAAATGAAAGGTGTTTCTGCAATTTTTTTTCTGAATGGAAAATTGTATTTGCTGTGGGAAAGGAAGTGAGAATGCCATCCCACTGTCATATACCCACATTTCCAAAACTGTTGATACACAGATAAGTGTTTTGAATCAGGTTTGGAAGATCCTGGAGATAATCCAGACTAAAAAAGAAATATGAAATGTTGCATCATGTGTCTGAGGGGGGATTTTACTGCTTACAAAAGAG
>NW_005054341.1:1183273-1200796 GCF_000277835.1 Geospiza fortis | reverse complement strand
AAAGAGTGTCACAGCTCCCTGTGTTTATTTGCTTGCTTTTGAGAGAATTGCAGTTTCTGCCAGTTTTGTGTTTGCCCATTATCAGGTAGAACACGTTTGTTGTGGTCATTCTTGACCCTTCTGTGAGATGCTCTGTGAAGTGTTGTATAAAACATCCTGCAAAAAAATAGGGGAGGGTGGTGAACTGTGAGTTTGCTTTTCCTGGGGAAGGATAATGAGAATCTGAGAGTCTGGTTTAACTGGAGAAAGTGTTTTTTATTGCATACACAGACCAGGAGATACGTGCCTAAAAACTTGTGTTCCTCTGCAAATCCCTATCTCTGTTTAATCCTGTAATTCTCATACAGGACCTTGGACTCACAAACAGTAGTGGGAAAAAGAAATCACCAAGTAGAACCCTAAATATCATAACTGTCATTATAAGGCTGCAAGGGCTGACCACAAAACACACAGACATGACCTTCTAGCAAGTTCCTGTTTATTTGCTCTCCCCCCACCACATGTCTTTTGCAGGGCTTAGCTGCCACCCAGGTTCTAATTATGAGTGCCTTGTGTCATCACCCCTCCTGTCCTGACTTACAGCCAGCCCAGCTGCGTGTCCTGCGAGGGATTTGTGAGGGTGACAAG
Source organism: Geospiza fortis (assembly GCF_000277835.1). Taxonomy (NCBI): domain Eukaryota; kingdom Metazoa; phylum Chordata; class Aves; order Passeriformes; family Thraupidae; genus Geospiza; species Geospiza fortis. The sequence goes on along the minus strand of NW_005054341.1, from coordinate 1,200,169 downwards.
CTGCAGATAAATTCTTACCAGTAAAATCCTGACCTGATGTGTCTGTGGACTAAAACCACAGTTGGTGATGCCACTGACCCCAGCCTCTACCCAAGCACTGTTCTCCTAAATAGATTTGTTGTCTCATTGTTGCTTTTCAAACCATCATTTTTCTGAGAGGAAAAAAAAAAAAGTTGTTTTTCTAATTTTCCTCTGTTTACTTTCCATAGCTCGAATAGTCACTTTGAAGATGTTAACAAAAATAGCTGTTTCTCAATCTATGTAATTACACAAAAATCATTCCTTTTCTAAGCATGTGAGTCTTTTTTTTCCCCAACTATCCTGCTTGTTACTCAATAATTGCACTTTTTGGTGTTGTTCTGGATGCAGCCTAGCCTGCTTTGAAAGACGTGCTAAATCATACCCTTGACTCCTAATGATAATTTCGTTACACGTGAAATTTTATTTAGAGAGAAACAAGACATTATTTAAGTTGCAAGCTTAACCACTTAGAAATTGTGAAATGCTAGATTCAACACTTAATTTCCCTTATGCATTTTGAGAATAACAGCATGCATATATACTCTGGGTTTTTAAGTTCATTGTGTGTGAAAGGAGATGTTTCAGTAGCTTGTCCAAACTGGGCTGTATTTTCACAGATGTTGTAGTCACAACAGACTGTTGAAATCCAAAGGTATTTTTCCAAGCAGGAAGGCATTAGATGTTCCCACATGCAAGAGGTAGCTGGTATTCTGGAGCATGCATGAAACATTTCCCAAAGCATTTCTGATTCCCACTCATCTCTTTGGCTAGGATGTGCCTTATTTCAGAAATTGCAGCTTCATTTGAGGAAATTGGTGAAATCACCTTGGCTGCTACATTAAGAATAATAAGAAGCAACCCACCCCAGCCCAGGCAATCATCCAGCAGGATTATTTCATGCTGAGTGGTTCAAGTCTGGAAAAGAAACTCAGAGCTGACATCCAGGTTGTGTCAGGGAGGGCACTGGAGAAGTGAGATGATTTTTCTGGCAGTATGAGATACAAATGGATTCAAATCAGTGTGTTTGGGTGTTATTCAGGCTTGCAGGTTGGGTGTGCCATGAAAAATGCCCCTGAGGTTTTTAAAAATTGTGATTCACAGAGGTTTGGGGGACCTACAAAGTATTTGGGTCTTCTCCTCCTTTTGCTTTTCCCTGTCAGGACTGACTCCTTCAATACTTTCTTCAAGTCATGTTTCAGTCACCTTCAAGAACATGAACTTCCTTTTGCAAAGTCAAGAAGTCTTGGTGTGCTGCTGCTGGGGGAAAGGTACTTGGAATAATTATGCTCCAGAGAACAGAACTGAGAACATTTCTGGGGGAGAAAACAGCAACTGCAGTCAAACGAGCTGCTAAATAAAGAAACATCATTAGACAGCAGGGCTAACCTTGGCTTTGCTGCCTTGCTTTTAGTTCCACATAGTAGGAGAAAATATAAACAGGAAAGAGCCAAAGAGTGCCCTGATAGGAGAGGAAAATATCTTCTTGTGTCTTCTTGCATCTGTGCTGCCAACAAGACACAAGTTAGAAAAGCAAAAAATCCCCATCTTGTAACAGCCCCAAAGTGCTGGATTCAGGCAAGGAATAAAATGCAAAGTTCAGAGTATGCTGAGTATAATGGAACCATTGGCACACTTCAGGTGTAGGCTGAAGTGAGTCCCTGTTAAGAAAAGTGTGTTCTTCAGTTTGATGAAGGATAAGAAGAGCTAATCTGTACAGGTTTTCTGCTGAATTCCAGCTTGGTTCTGTTCTGTGTATGTGCCTTTGATGCTCAGAGCAGCTGGCTCCTGCTGGAGAGGAGAGAGGAGCTGGTAATTGAGGCCTCAGTGTGGTGTAGGGCAAAATATTTTGGGAAACATGGCTTGGCAAGAATTCAAGGTCTTCCAACAAGTTGCCATTGCCTTCATCTCTGTTGTGTTTGCAGAATGACCCGTATTTCCTCACTCAGTGTAAATCCCAGTTTCAGGCACAGCTGCCAAGACTAAAAGCATCTGAGGCATGCACATGCAAATACTTCAATAAAAATAATTTTCCAGCTCTAGTTAGAGATTTATAAAATAATGGTGAAGAATATTATGCATTCAGATTAATAGCAGATGAATGTAAATTAAATCTGTAGAGATTCACCCACTGATTCTGGTCTGGAGGTTCTTTTTTTTGTTCCTTTTTTGCTTTGATTTTTAAGATGCACTTATCCATAAACCCTGAGAGCATGCAAAAAATAATAATGATCACAGCTTGTAAAGAATAAATTAGCAAGAAATTCTTACTCCCCTCTAATTAATTCCCTAATAAACACCGAACAAGTAACTGTTTTAAACTCACTTATATTTACAAGGTAAGCAGCAAATGGAGGTAATAAGGGAAATTAAAGTGTGGCAGCAGCAGGTGAAGTGAAAAGGGGCTGTGGGAGGATGGAGTGAGTTTGTGCCTCAGCACAGGGAGGAGAACATGGAAAATTGCTGCCCAGCTCCTGCACTAGGGACTGTGCATTTAGAAGAAGCAAAATAGGATTTCCCTCAGAACAAAGCAATGCTTCCTTAGAGAGCTGTTGTGCCCTCACCTGCAGGTTTCTCATCTCTCTGGTGTGCATGGACACCTTCAGCTGATGCTGTTTGTCTGCTTCATCCTCCCTGAGAGCAGCAAACAGCCCAGGATCTGGCTGGGAAAAGCTTTTCCCTCTGCACGTGCAGCTTCTGCTGCCTTTCCTGAGGCTCATCTAAGGAGCCTCGAAGCAGAAATCTCCTCTGAAATTGTTGGAGTATCAACACTTGCCAGATAGGTCACTTACAAATTAGCATTTAATGAATTACTCTCTGAACTATCCTGTGGTAACTTTGCAGATAAAGCTGCCTGGTGGTTGGAGTAGTGAGAATGCAAAGATGCAGCTGTAAATAAATACAGTTCCTTTAGATCACTACTGGAGAAAAACATTTTCTGTGCTCTATGTTTATGGATGTTGTGTAGTGCATGTGTTAGTATTCAGAAACACATCTCAAACCCCTTTTTAAAAGTGATTTTTGCTTTCAAATTCTGAAGAAAAAAATAGTCCCAATTTTGCCCACACTTATTAGAATCCATATAACTCAGTTCTTATTTCTTTCTAGATTGAATAGCTCCTCTTCCTCTCAGCTGATTACACAATGCATGCATTTATAGGCAATAATCATCCCCTCTTGGCTGTTTGGTGGAAGCCAAGCTCTGAATCTCTTCTAACAAGAGCTTGTGCTGGGTTCTGTGATCACTTCTGGAACATTCTCTGCAGCTCCCTCAGGTTGAATGCACCTCAGAGTACTGGTGACCACAGTTTGGGATGATGACTTGCCAGTTCCAGCTCATGTCAGTAATCAGAATTCAGGCAGAGGAAAGCTTCCTGTGCAAAGGAAAAAGAAAAGTTAGAAGTTGAGGTATGATCTGGCCAGCAAGTTGATGCTGTCTCTTTTTTTTTTGTTGTTGTTTTCCTTTATGTGATTAATACTCCTTTCATCATCTCCTCCAAAGCTTTGCCTGTCAGACTAACATGCATGCAGCTGCTGGGTTTATTTCTCCTCCCTTTTCTGAAATTATAGGTGCTTTGAGTTCTTCCCAGTCTCCAGGTTTTGCAGGGTTTCAGCTGCTGTTGTTAGTGCTCCAGCAGCATGTTATAGCTGGAGTCTCCAGCTGGAATTGTGCCTGGCCCCTGGATTTCCAGTTCAGTAACACATGCCAGGGCTGTAGCTGGAGGAGCTGGCCGGGATGTGCATTCTGCTTCCATGCAGTTTTTAGTGCATTCTCTTTATCCATGCATGGAAGTGGCAGGCCTGTAAGTAGGGCATCGATGTGTTTGTGCCTTAACATTGAAACTCCCTGTGCTCTGTGGGGAGCAGAGCAGCTCCAAGGTCCTGATCTCCCCACTGTGTTACATGTAGATCTGTAAAAAGCATTTCTTGTTTTGGTACAGACAAGCCAAATGCTCTGTGCTGTTGACATGAATGTGCAGTCTCCAAACCCCTCCACAAAACCCAACTAGTCACAAGGAGCAGAATACTCCAGAGCAGTGCAGGTCTGCCAAAAACACCCTCACCTGCTGAAGTGCTTCTAACATCAAACAGCCAGAGCCATTAATTCGTTGATATCTGTTTAGATGCCTCCAGCTTAGGCTGCATGCATTTAAAAAAGGGCTTTTCTAAAGTTCAAAAGTCTTGAATCTCATTCAGTCTTGGAAAACACTTATGTTGATGGACTGAGTTTCCTGAGGAGGAGCTGCACTGTCAGGTGTGGTAGAGCAAGAGTTGTGCAGTGGTTTTCCATGTGGGGTGAAAGTCTCTGCTCCTGCTGTTCACTGTTTGGGGCACTCTGTTGAAAATAATACATTTTACTTGCTTCAAAGGAAAAAACCATAATCTCTGTGTAGTCTGTGATCCCCTGTCAGTGGGAAATAATGGCATGAGAATATCACCCTCAAAATATGATAGATCCCTTCTTGGGCAGGCATTTAATCATCATAATCATACATGTTTTGAGTTGTGATTTGAAAGAAAAAGTTTCTTAATAGATATATTGCTTTTTTTTTTTTTTAATATACTGCTTAAACTTCAATTCACTGTACTCTTCCCTGTGACTCTAAAGCTACAAATTGCCAGGTTATTCTCAGTTGTGTGAATAAAAATCAGTCAAGTACCATTATGAGGGCTGCCTACAAGGTGCTTTTGTACTTTCTTCTGGAGCAGGTCCTCCCCCAGCTCTTTTCATTTTTGAACATGGCTGCACTTCATGAATTCTCCTTTTGCTCCTGTTTTTCCCTGCCTGTGTGAGTGGGACGAGCAGTGGTGCGAGAGCAATTTTAGCAGATCCAAACCAGTTCCAACCAGCTACATTCAAGGCGTTCCTGTCCATATCATTCCCACTGCATGCTGCAACAAACCCAAGCTGTTTGGATGAGAAACTTCTGAGTTTGAGTGTTCTTGTGGTGGAGCCTTTCCTGGAAAAGGAGAGCAGTGGGATAAGGAGATGCCATGTTCGTGAAGGATGTGGGATTCCTCTGTCCTGCTGGGGGATCCCTTCACAGACCCATTGCTCCTTTCATTCACTGACTGTCGTGTGTGTTTAGGCTGTAAGGTTAAGGACTGGGGCTTGGTTTTTTGGAGTATGTACTGACACTGACTGAAGGGGAAGTGTTTCTATATACCAAGCTGAGCTTATACTCTGTCAGCACTGGTGACTTTGGACTGATCTTGTAGCATCAGTTGGCTGAGACTGATGGGTGGCTGAAGTCTTACCTGGTATGGCAATTTCCTCTTTTTCCACTGTTCTAACACCTGGGATGATGGCTGATAAGAGCATGCTGAGTCTTCCCTGTGTCCTTTGCCTGTTTGTGATGGTCAGCTTGTTGGGATGAAGGCAGCAGCAAATCTTTACTGTGTTCTTCTGCTCCCCGTTTCTTTGCACTCAGATTTGTATTGTTCAATCTCTATGCCCGTTTCTAGGCTGCTCAGCCACAGCATCTGTAAATCCAAGTAAATGAAATTTTCCTTTGATGAAGCAGCAAAGAGCTCTATGCATAGCTGCAGAAGAATTGTTTTGCTTTCATTATTAAAAGGGCACTTAGCATAAAAATTCCCTCTCATTTTTGTCCTAATAGCTCAATGTTTTATGCTTTATATAAACCACAGATCATTTTCCCTGTACTAGAAGATATTGCTGTTCTTACAACTCCAGGGATACATTGAGAGACTCTGTGTTATTAAGATAGCCGAAACTTTTCAGTTTGGGGCTTGTTTTTCCAGAGGAATGCTTCCTATGGGGCCTTGCAGGAGGGATGTCATCCAACTCTGCTTGGAAGTTCTTCCTAAAGTGCCAGGAAACCTTTCAAGGTGTTTAGAGCTCATTCCCAGAGCAGTTGAGTCAAATAATAAATGCTGGTTCTTGCCTTGCTGAGGCCCCCAAGTCTTTTGGAATTAAGAATTGGTGACCACCCAGTAAAGATTAGCATGAGTTCAAATTTACAGATAATACATTTTGGGTAGTAAGAAATTCTGTTCTCATTCTGGTCAAGTGATTTTTGGAAAAACGTCCATTCTCTGTGATACCAAGCCCCACGGTTCTGCCATTGTTGAGAAAGGCCAGTCCAGACCTGGAGAACCATGGGTTTAAAGCAGGGTTTAAACCCATCCCTTCTTGTTTTCCAAGCTGCTGTTCTGTGTCAGAGGAGCACATCAGTGTCCTCTCTCCCAGTTCTGTCACTCCCTGCCTCAGGGGATGTCCCTGGTCACCCTCGGGGGATGTCCCCTGTCACTGCAGCTAACAGAACAAATGGCAGCAGTGCTCCCCAGCTCCTCAGGAGCTGCTGCTGACAGACAGTCCCCTCTGCTGGACCCTCCTCTCCGGGGCTTTGGGAATTCCCTGGGGTGTGAGGTGAACTGGAACAGGCCTGACGTGGATGAGCTGTGGGGATTTTCTGCCAGGGCTCGTTGGCCCGAAAGGAAAAGCCTGCGAAGCTTGGATTCTGAGTGGAGCAGTGGAGGCAGCAGTGTTTGCTGGGATTCCCCTCATGAACAGCTGTGTCTCCCACCCAAATTTTCATTCCATGTGCCAGGGTGGTGGATTTGCTTTGGGCTTTGCATTTTGTAATAGATGTTTAGAACGCAGAGAATTCAGAAGCCACTTTAACCAAGTTGAAATTTTGTGTGCTAAGAGCCTTTGTTCCATCATTTCAGGGCCTTGCTGCTGCTTTATCCATCACCTGCAAGGAGCTAGAAGGAGGTCTGGTTGCTTTGGGCAGATTGGCAAGTTTAGCATTAATAACATAATTTTTAATTTTTTCCTTTGAGAAGAGTGTGGGCTGGTAACAAAGTACATTGAACTTGTGAAGGACAACTGTGCAGCCCAAGACTTTGGTGCTGTTGAGGAGAGTTCTGCTGTTGATGGGAGATGTACGTGCCGCTCTGCTGCTGCCTTACTGACACAGCCCATCGTTCTGATGCCCAATAATTGAATTGTGTGCTGCCAGGAGGAAGCATGGAGACAGCTTCTTCAGGGACTGTCTCTCTCTGGTGGGATGCAGCTTATGAATTATATAATGGCACTTTTGGGGAAGCACAGCTCCAATTACAGTCATTGACAGCCTTGCTGTTCCTACTTGTAGCTGTCGGTGCAGGTTTCTGTTAAATCACTTTCACCAGTCCTCCACGGTTTCCCTTTGGGATGAGGAGACAAATTGCTGTGTTTCATTCAATTTATTCTCATTGATAATAAGAAAAATAGGTATGCTCTGAGCAGGGGAATGATATGTGACATCTCCTAGCTCTGCAAGCACCCTTTTGGAACTGGCACTAGGTGTTCAATCCCACTGTGGAGAAATTCATCCTAGAGTTAATCAGTGTGGCTGATGGATCACTGTCCAAACCCCTGAAACCTGAGTGAGGAGTATTCCATAAGTGGCTGTAAGTGGATGAATTTCCATACCTATTTACCTGAGGTAGTTCTTTAGCATAGCTTGTCCTTTCTTTGTCACTTGTAAATTCTTCACACAGGGTGGTCAGATGCTGCAGTGGCTGCCCAGGGAGGTGGGGGAGTCACCATCCCTGCAGGGGCTTGGGGAAAGCCTGGACAGAGCACTTGGTGCCATGGTGGTATTTGGTCAAAGGCTGGACTCTGTGATCTCAGAGGTCTTTTCCAACCTAAATGATTCTGTAATTCTGTAATTGCTCCTCATCAGATTCAAGTATTGTTCTTAATGCTTTCTTTCTGACATATTGGTAGGACAGTAGTCATGTGGTTTTATTTAAAATACCATTTTAAAAATGCTGAATAAAATAAATATAGCATAGAACTGCATACATTTTTTTCTTCTAGAGATATTCAGTGCTTTCATGTTCGGAGACTGACAATACAGAGACTTGCAATATTAAAGCACTATTTCATTTTGTTTAGCTATTCCCAGTAGAAAGTGTTGTTTGACTCTCTGTTTGAAGTTTGTTTCAGCAAATTGGCTTTGCCCTTTTGAAAACTTTGACCAGATGTTGCCATCCAGTAGCAATAAATGGTGCTTGTTTAGAAAACGGGCTTAATTTTCCAAAGTTTATTTTGCCAGCAGTGTATGGACCAAACTTTGAAGGCAGTTTTGCACCTTCTAGTAGACTGACTGGTAATAGTCAGAAGAATTAGATAAGCTTTCAGGCACACAATTTCTTCTTCAGATTTGAAACTGTGCAGCCACAGGTTTTCCAGCTAAGTGGAAAATGAGTTTACAGAGTTTAATTGGTTGGACCTTCTCCCTAAGTGGCACTGGCTGAGAGCTGTGCCATACACTGGGAAAAAAGAACATCCAGCCAGAAGGGACATGAAAACAGAGGCTGAACAGCTGAGGTCAGAGCAATGCACCACTCCTGAGCCATAATGAGTGCCTGCAGAAGAGTGCAATTATTTTTGTGAGGGATGTCTAGAAAGCAGCTGGCTCTCTGGACTAGCCCTGCTCTTGCTGGGTCTCCTTGACACAGTTCTGGGAGGTTCTGTAGCTGATCCTGCCCTCAGCCCTCCCTGCTGCTGCTGCTGGCTCTCTGGGAGAGCTCTCCAGTGGTATCCAGGAGAATTCCTGCTCTGGAGCTGGGGATGTGTCACAAGCACGTTCCCAAGGCACCATGACTCAAGGCATCATTTTGGGCAGTTTAAAATAGAAGAGAGCCAGATCCTCAGCTGGCATAAATTGGTGTTACTCTATTAAATTCAGATGGGCCTAATTACAAGTGCTCAAGCAGACACTGAGGGTTGCACAATCCATTGCTTTTGTGAGTGTGTGCTCACCCATAAAAGTGAGATTGCACAATGCAGCCCTCTCTGAATGCTCCTCTGTCTGGGCTGCTAATTGAAAACAAACATGGTAGGATTAGTAACTGCCCCAGATTTTTTATATAATGAATGATTGGAGGCATCTACCACTTGCATTAAGAGATGTTACTCTACTGTAGGGTTAAGCCCCAGCAGCAATGACTGGAGGTCTCTGCAAGCCCAACTTTTCTCTGTTTAGAGGATTTGCATTTTTGTTTCCCCCCCATGTGTTATGGCTTCCATGCCCCCTGCAACCCAGAGTGCATTTCCAAGCCTGGCTGGAGGAAGTCATTAACAAAACTCCTGTTTATTTAGGTGGAGGAGGGCTTGGGCTGTTCTGCTGCACAGGAAATGGGGCATTTCTTTGGCCACTGCTCAAGTGTATTTTCCTTTTACAAAAATCCCCCTGCGTTTTGCAATAGGGAAATAGGAAATTGTATTTCCTCTGACTTGCAAGGAAGCTGATCTCTGCCCTCTTAATTAGCTGTTTAAAAGATGAAAGCAAGTGCCTGGGGTGAGGGAATTCCAGGAGGTTTCTTTGAACCAAAGTACTAAGAAATGGCCCATTATGAATTTTGATTTATCCAAGCCCCACTGAACGCTGCCTGCAGAGGCACTTCCATGGATGCAGGTCCTGCTCTCATCTATTTATATTAATGATGTTGTCAGATAGGGATAGAAAGGATTCTGGGGATAGGATTACAAGCCCTGTGTTCTCTGGCAGAGAGGTGATAGGGCAGGAAGGCCATGAGGTGCATGTTCAGGGATCAGCCTTTCCCACAGCCCTGGCAGCTGGGCTGAGCCAAGTAGCCCCACAAAATCCACTTTTCCCTTACTCTTAGACTGCCCTTGTCAGCTCTTGCATCCTCAGGTGGTCACATTTTCTGCACGTGGCTTGCTGGCATGCAAGCAGCTTGAAAGCAGTAGTGAAAACTCCAAACCAGCCCTATGCCTGCTCATCCTCCTCCAGCTGGGAGGATGCAGACCTGGGCAGGGCTGTTCAGGTCCTTGGGAGGGCTGGTCATTGCCTTTTCCTTTTTTTGTGTCTGTTTTTCATGTGTGCCATTCCACTTAAAAGGGTCTTTTTGTGTTAGGGAGGTCTAGTTGCACTTTTGTAAGTGACTAAATTACTAATTCTGTTAGTTGTTCTTCTCTTTTTTAAAAAACCAAAATACCAGACAAATTAAAAAAAGCTTTTGAAATTCACACTGTGTGGCTCAGCATCTCTGTGATCTGTAAGATCCATTTTTCTTCAGCATATTTAATTTCCCTCATGTGTTTGCTGCTAAAGCCTTTATTTTTAGTGCTCCTTAGTCCTTTCAGTTGGGGAAATCTGATTTTTATGATCTGCATGTGCCTGGAGCTTCTGTGGAACATTTCCCCATGGGCTTGAGTCCACTTTGGTGTGTGGGTATTATTGGGTGTTGTAAATATAATTCCTGTTTCCCACCTGAGTTCTTGCTCCAAGTGTGATAAACTCATATGTGGCTCTGCCATATTCCATAGTTTTCATTCCTGCCAGGATCTTCATGGCTGTATGGCTTACCTCAAAGTTAAAAGGACTCAAAGCCCTCCAGTGCATTAATTGTGAATTGTTTTTGTTTAAAGTTTCACCTGCACTGTCAGAAGAGTGCTCGTGTCCATATGCCCTGAGCATTGGTGGAGTTTGGGTTATTTCCACCTTTTATCTCCCTGCTTCTTTCTAATCTCTGCAAGTTTTGATACTCTTGTCCTCTTTCAGGCAAGTGAGAGCATCTTAAATAACCATCTCAGAAGTGCAGGTTTCCTCTAAACAGGCTCCATGAAGAGGGGGGAAAGTGTTCATGGAGCTCAGCAAGTGCTAGGACAGAAGGGAATTGGGATTGCTGGGGGGCACAGAGGCAAATGTGATCACTGTACAGTCACATGAAAATCTGTTGGTACAGTTTGTCTTAGTAGAAAGCAAAGCTCTGCAAGAGCTGGGCAGGAGTAGGTTCTGTAAAACAAAAAACAAATCAGGATCCCAAGTAACCCTTGGCAAAATAACATGTCCATCTTTTTGTTTTCTTTGGAATTGAAAAGAAAAGTAATGGCTTTGTCCAGCACACAGATTTCAAGTTCCCTGCCCAGCAGTGCAGTTGCTGCTCTGGAAGGCTGAAATGCTTGGCAGTGGAGTGGCTCTCCCTGCAGTGTGGCCACACTCCTGCTGGAGTATTTCAGATTGGGAGTCGCTCTGCTCCAGCATCCATCCTCCTCCCAAATGCTCAGATCAGGGAAAGGGATTCTTCATGTTACTTGTGTGTAGGGGAGGGCAAGAATGTGCCCAACAGAAGCTGTCATGATGTGCCAGCTTTGTTGTATAACCCATAACTCAGGAGTAGCACACAAGCTATGAAATGCCTGTCAAAAAGTACCTGTGTCTTACTGAGCAGCAGTCACTAAAATTTTTGAACCTTGTTATCATTACAGATAAAACACTTCTTGGGGTTTATGAGCACTTTTCAAAGTGTTCTGGCAATAATAAAGCAAGTTTTCTATTGCAGAGGCAGGGTTTTCTGTTTGTGACACTGCCTTTTGTCACGCTGTGACAAGCATCAAAATGCTAAAATTGTATTAAAAGGATTAAAGCAAAAGCACAGCAGCTGCTGTTTAGCAATCCAGGAAATCAGCTTGACTCCCATGGCTTCTCTATAACCTATATATCCTAGGGGAGCTGCATGGTGCTGCTGTTGGAGTTGCCTGGGTGCACCTGAGCTCTCCTGGAAGCTGATCTCCATTTGGACAAACAGATGTGGGAAGTGGGACACTGATAACACAACAAGGCTTCTTGAATAATGTAATAATGACTTGTTTTGCAATTTTTCCTTCTAGGAGACTGAGCTGCTGGATATCAGCCTTGTCAAAGATGCCAGATGTGGAAAACATGCCAGAGCTCCCAAGGTAGGAATTCTTGCTGTGTGCTTTTCTTGTTACATTGATGACCTGGATAAAAAAGAATGGGAATTATATGCAGGAATTGAAAAGAAGAAAAAAGTTCCCGCAGCTAAAGAGAATTGTTTTGCCTTTTCTTTGTGTAACACTGTTTCTGTTGAGAATTGTTGGGATTGTTGAGCTTTTGTCTTTGGATTCTGTGTATAAAATCCATCTGGAAGCTCTGCTGGCAGCACGGGAGCAAAAATCCTGGTGTGTCAAGGTACACTTACACAAGTTCTTGGCTTCCCTGGTGGCAGGGAGCTGATATTTGTTTGAGTCCATGTTGTATTTTGTGCTGGTGATTTTCCTCTTTCAGTACCTCCTGAGGCCAAGAAGGAGGATTTGGGTCTGTTTTTTGAACTGCTGTCAGAGAGGTCGGGATATCAGCTCCCTTTGGGTTTGCCCTGATGGATTGTGCACTCATTTCCAGTCTCTACAGACAGCAGGCTGTAGATACAAGTTCTCTCTGGTGTTTTTGTTTGGGCAGACACAGCACATGAGAGGAAAAGCCCAAGCACTCAGCTCTGGAAGCAAGAGAGTGCCTCAGGGAATCCCAGGAGTGACAGGAAAAAATTGAAATCTCCCAGGGCCTGGAAAGTTTGGCCTTGTTGCTGCTTGGCCCTGATTGAACAGACCAAAAGAATGTTTCTCCCACTCTCATCTGGGGGGAGGAATATTCCTGGGTCTGGATGACCTCTATTCCTTGCAGCCCTGGGCCCAGGCACAGCCCCAGGGGCTGCTCAGCCCCCTGAGGGCCATTAGGAATGGAAAAGGTTGTTTTTCTGTGCCAGAAAGCACTTGTAGTTATCTCTGAACAGACTATTCATATCTGGCTTTCAAAGCTCTCCATGTAGTGCTGGCAGCATTTTAAAGGCTGAGTTATAATTGAAATGCAACAGAAGTACTTTATGACATCCACATTAATACCAAATGAGTTCACCATGATTAATGGTTCTATGATGAATAGCAATAAAGTATTAACAATATCTAGAACATTATTTTAAAATGCTACCTGCTTTACAGAGGACATTCATGTTCTTCTAACAAAATGTTTTTAGCTAAAATTTATGCACAGCTATTGCCTTGGTGACTTTTATTTATTGGGTTACATAAAGGCTGGTTTTGTTAGAGCACGTTTCAGCTCTGACAGCAGTGGCATTAAACGAGGGGTAGGAGAAAATCTTGGCTCTCAGGGTGGTGAAATGCACCACCTGTGTAAATGAGCTGCCTTTTGTCATTGATTTGTGTGTGGGCAGCAGCTACACAGCACCTGGGCTGGCTGTTGATGGCATCTTGCAGATGGTGTGAGCTAAAAGGCTGCGCTGGGGCCAGTGGTGCCAGCTGTGCTCTGATCCTGGGCTGGGGCTGGGCAGAGCAGCAGAGCGCCCAGTGTGTCACTAAAGAGCAGCTAAAGCTCAGCTTTACAAGGCAGGTAGTAGCAGGGATTGCACACAGGTTTCAGTAAACTCCTGGGGTTTTCGCTGAAGAGCTCTGGGAATGGAGGATGCTCACCAAAGCTTTTCAGGGGCTCTTTTCCACAGCTCTGCTTCCAGCTGGGAGCACCCTCTGCTTTTACTGTAAACCAAGAGACTGAGGTGACATCACCCCTTCTGCCCGTGGTTTTGTACAATTTTTATATTAGGAGACTTCTGCCAGTTTACGCAAATTTTTTAATCTCTTCTCAGAATTCTAAGGGTAGATTTCACCCATGGGTTGTCATTACAAACTTAACGTGAATCTTTAAATCTCATTTGGTGTATTTCTGATCTACTGCTGCTTTTTGATAGAAATAAGTGTCTTTTTAAATAAGCCTTGACTTCCTCATTAAATAAAAAAGAGTAATTCCTTTTTATTTTTATAGTAAGCTAAGTTTCAGTGTCGTTAGCTTCACCCACAGTTAGTTATCAGAATGTGTGAGGTGTGCTGCCACACAGGCCACCAGCAAGAAATGGTTTTAGAGGACTGTAGGCAGTCCTGGTTTCCAAATTCATGCTGCATTCTGTGCACTGCCATGAGTATTCTTCATTTCTGGAAAAGGACGGAGAAGCACAAAGGGTTTTACTGTTTCTCCTTTTTTGGTTGATACTCAGTTTTCATGGTATTTTTCCATAAGTCCAGTGCTGTGTGTTTTGTGGTTGTTCTTGCATGGTTTTTGCACCTTCCTGGGTTTCTCATCCAGCTGGTCTGGTTGCTTTCTCCATCCCCTCAATGTTTAGCCTCGAAGGTTCCCTCGCAGGCACAGAAGTGCAGCTCTCACCCGGCAGTCCTCACATCCATGCGGCACCAGCAAGGAGCTGAGAGCACATTTTTGGGTGCTGCAGTGAAGGTGTGGCTGCCCCTGAGCAGGGCTGCTGCAGGGAGGGCCGGAACTGGGGTTTCTGACCATGTAGAAGGGAGTTTTTAGTGGGTACCAAGGCTCTTGATGCTCAGGAGATGAAAAGCAATCTACTGAAATGACCCTGAGATCCTGAGAAGCTCCAGCATCGCTTTCTTTTTGCACCTTGTCAGGGATGGCTCCTTCTGTCTTCAGCTGCTATTTTCAGAAATGGTAACAGAGTTTTCCATCTCAATGCAATATACATGCAAGGATGGTTCCTTGGTTGAAAGGCAAAATCTCAGGCAGCACAGAGCACTGCAGCAGAGCTCTGCACGAGGATAAAATTAAAGTCATATTCTGATGGGAACAAGAAAAGACACATTAATTGTGTATGTTAGGAAGAAGTGCCTCCATTCAAAGTAAAATGACATTTATGAAGAAGTGAGGGAATTATAAAATGATTATCAGGACTTTGCTTTTTAAGTTTGTATTAGAATCCGGTAGGAAAGGGAGCAAGAGGAATTTTGGGAGCAGGAGAAAATCACTAGTTGTGATGAAGCAATATTTTATTTCCCTTTATTTGCACAATGCCTGGTATTACCCTCTCAAGCTTTGGTTTAATGTGCTGCAAAATCAAATAACACAAAATATGCTTTTGTACCAGGAGGCATAGGAATAGCTATGAATATTCACATGCCTTCTGCAAAGCATGGAGGTGCCTCTCAAAAGAGTGTCCGTGCTCTTTAAAGGGAGCTGCAGCTAAAAATGTCAGGCACCAGTAAATACTGACAAATGAATGGTCAGGTGGTGAAAATTTGGCAGCTGCAAACATGCTCACAGGACTAGGGAAGTCACACTTTTTCCCATCTTGTATTTACTTTAGCCAATAACAGTTTCTATGGAAACTGAAATCTTAAGCAACTATATGTGTTTTTACTAGCAAGAAGAAATATCAGGATTAGTTGACAGGGAGAAGGAAATAACTCCATGGTAAATGCTCATATTGAACACTTCTGATGCATTTGATCAGTATGTTTTCCCTTAGCATCCTGTTTTCCCTCATAAATCATTCAGCAGGAAATGAATTCCTTTAAATAACATATACTGTGAAACCTGTAGGAGATGAAATTATGAATGATAGAATCACTCTCATGCCAAGATGTGTTTAGAGAGTAATCCCCAATTTTAAAAAATCTCGTGGCTCCCCCGCCCCAAGTTTTCTCACTTTAACAAGCAAGCTCTACAGAGAAAAATCATTCAGATGCCTGAATGTCAGAAGTTTGCCAAGGCTCCAACTGCTATTTTAATATCAGCACCAGCCTCTCTGTATTTGATGGCTTTTCTTGAAATGCTCAAGGGAGATGATTTTGGACCTGTCTCAGTTTTAATCCAAAAGCTGCTGTGGAAGGTTTCCTGGCTTCTAACGCATCCACAGAGGAAAAACAGCATTTCCTGAACTAGGGGGGCTCAGGAACTAAAAGGAAAACTAGCAAGGAAAGTCTAAATCCTCGTTTAGCTGAAAATCAGGTGATTTTGGGGGAAAGTGAGGATGTGCAAGTCCATTTGAACTGTCAGAGCTCCCCAGCCTGCAGTGTTTGCTGCTGTGCACTCCATGGCACTGACTGGGAGTCAGTGGGACTGACAATTGTGCAGGGACATTTAAGTTGTGTTTGGTAACACCCTGATCACACTGCCTGTGTGAAATGGCAGAGGATTTGGGTTTATTCCTGTCTGTGCTCTCAGTCCATGCCCTGGCAAAGCCATCTGTGTGCATGGCTGGCACAGGACAGCAGCACACCCACTGGCTCCTGTCACCCTGCTCGGAATGTCTCCATTCTGCCTCAAATGATGCTGTTATTTTTGCCTGCTGATAGAAATGCATGCTGCTTTCCCTTCAACAACCTTGATGCTAAATTAGAAAATGTAAATTATGCCGAAGCAGTGTTCTATTTCTGCCAAAAAGAAATAAAAATGGGTGCACGCAGCTCACCTTCTTCCCACTCACCTTGGGGATAACAGCGACAGCCACAAACATCCGCCCCAAATGTGTTTGTTCTTTTACATAACTGCTTTCCTTTTTTTCATAATAATGACTGAGTTGCATAAACATTTTGTCTAGGTTGAGTTTTCCTTAAGATGAATTTCTTTGTATGATATTTGGCCAGTGCACAGGTGGAAATGGAAGTGGTTTAAGTGCTGTGGGCCCTGAGAGTGAGGGGGCTTTTCCTTGGACCCTCCAGTGGCCCAAATTGGTGACTTTATTTTATTTGGGGAACTGGGACCATTTCAGCAGCATGTCATTCACTGTGTGACTTAGCTCTGTTTGGCCAGCTCATTGAAATCACTATTTACTAACATTCAGGCCATGGCAGAAATCACAGGGTTTTTTCCAAGGCTTTTTACAATGAAACGTTTCCAGAAAGATTTAATTTTATTTTTGTCCCTGCTTGCTGACTGTTTCAGTTCGCTTTCTGAGCTGGTTGGTTTTATACTTTGCTGCATTTAAAAAGCCTTCATCTTTTTTTTTGTTTGCCAAAGTTTGCAGCGCAAAGCCTGTAATAAGAAATTCCATATTTTAAGAAGCACAGAGACATCTTACAACTGTAATTTTAAAGCTTGACATTTAAATTTGAAAAGGTAGGCCCTGCTCAAGTAAATACGTGGTATTTGAGTTTCTGAAAAACTAGAAATTATTGGTAAAGCTGTGCTTTAAATGCTGCTGCTGCTTTTGGATAAACCTGTGTACATGCACAATTTATTTTTTTTCCTCTGCCCAGTGATCCAGGATAGGGATGTCTCATTC